>NW_007378364.1:114670-120555 GCF_000475195.1 Diaphorina citri | reverse complement strand
AACGGATAAGGCACTACAAGAAGAATATCATATCATGATTTGTTCATTTTCTCTTACTTCCTCTACTTCTTGATTATGACCCCCTATTCTAGCCCAGCTTTTCCTGTGCCCGAGGGAACGGGTGATTACCGCCTGTGCGTGGATTATAGAGCGCTAAACGAAAACACGGTTCCCGAACATTTCCCCCTTCCCCTGAATACAGGATCAGATAGCCAGGTTAAGTGGCGCAAAATTTTACATTTCATTAGACATGGCCAGTGGCTACCATCAAATTCCGGTCCACGCTGATTCTGTAGAAAAGACCAGCTTCATTACCTACCATGGTACTTGGGAGTACTTAGCCGTCCCTTTCGGACTCCGTAACGCAGGAAGCGTTTTCCAACGAGCCGTTATGGAAGCCCTAGGCGACCTCGCTCACGATTACGTGATAGTTTTCGTCGATGACATTTTGGTTGTAGCGAAAAGCCCCGATCAGGCATTAGAAAGGTTAGATACTGTCCTAAAGGTGTTGACCGATGCTGGTTTTTCCCTAAACCTCAAAAAGTGCCGTTTTGTGGTGAAACGGATCACATATTTAGGTTACGAGATAGAAAATGGAGAAATACGCCCAAATTCCAAGAAAATCGACTCTCTCACTAAATTGCCCCCACCAGGTACAATTCGCTCATTACGACAATTCCTCGGTTTAGCATCGTATTTTAGGCAATTCATCAAAAATTTCTCTCAAATTACCGCCCCAATGCACAGACTGATTGCCGAAGCGAATTCCCTCGATTCTAAAATAATACAGTGGCTCCCCGAGCACGAGGAAATTAGGCAGAAACTGATATCCCTTTTAACTTCAAGCCCAGTCCTCGTGATATTTGATCCAAGTTTACCTATCGAACTTCACACAGACGCAAGTAGCGCAGGATACGCCGGTATCCTGATTAACATAGTACATAGTAAACCACGCGCAGTGGCTTACTTTAGCAAGCGCACAACGCCTGCAGAATCCAAATACCACTCGTACGAACTTGAGACCATGGCCGTAGTAAAGTCCATCGAGCATTTCAATAACTATTTACAAGGTATAATAATAATAATAAGGTTTATTCAGTTTCTTCACAAATTTCATCGTGTTCCTATATAAGTACATAATGTTTGTACTTTTCAGGAACATTTTAGTTTCTTATCATATCATGATTTGTTCATTTTCTTCTTCTTCCTCTACTTCTTGATTATGTCAAATTTCATTGTTCGTTTCTAAAAGGTGTTTTTGTATCTCCAATTTCATTTTGTTTTTATTATCTATATTTCTCAGTTCATTTGGTAATGTATTTATCAAGTTCGGTACTTGATATTTTATTGTAGTTTTGCCATAGTTATTTCTTGTATTAGGTGTTATGTATTGTGTATTTCTTGTATTGTATGGATTTTCATATATTATTCTATGTATGTCTTCATAATAGTGTTTACTAATCATTACAAATTTATGCAAGTTTTGGAAATTCAGTATTCTATAGAATTTCATTTTTTCCTCTCGTTTTTCTTTTGTTGTAAAAGGATATAATGTTGCTTTGAGTATTCTTTTATGCATTGATTTTATAGGCTTTAAATTTTCTTCTGAGGTGTATCCATAACTTTCAATGGCATATCTTAATATAGATTCACATAAAGTTTTATATATCATGCATTTCGTTGTTAGTGGTAAAACTTTTTCTATATGCTTCATTTGATACATTACTGAATTCAATTTGTTTCTGATGTATTGGGTTTGTGTTTTCCATTTCATGTTTTTATCCAAATGTACACCAAGATATTTTATAGAAGTTTCTTGTTTAATTATATTGCAATTGCATAACATATTGTTTCTTTTGTCATCAATACATTTGTTTTCATGAATTTTTAGAACAGTTTCATTTCTTGTTAATGTTAACAATGTTAATTGTTTTGTATTTTTCATTCGTGCACTGCGGTCAAGATCTAGGTTTCGTAATCCGGGATCAATGGTTCAATAGTAAGGTAAATTGATGTGGAGTGATGGAAAATTATTATTTTCTTTAGAAGAGCTAATGTAGAAGGGAGGTCCCACATTGACGTCTTTTTTTATATCAGTACTTTTTTGTGGAGGGTAACTCTTGACGTTAATTTTTTAACATACAATTACAATTGCTTAGAACATTAAAACATATACAAAAAAAAGAAGAGAAAAATAATAATGATGATAAAAAAAAAAAAATAATAATAAGGTCTTAAATAATGTAGTACTTTGGTACAAGTTTGAGCTTGATCCGACAACCCCCGGAGCCCATCAGGGCCGAAAGTCTAAATTTCAAAATAAACCCTTAGTTGGACCTATTTGAAGCACAAACCACCAATCGATATGAATTCACCATTTTTAGTCCGTCCTTCCTTTATTATTACAATAGTAATAAAAAGGTATAAGGGACGGACTATTGTATTCGCTTCGGTGTCTGTCGGTCGGTCTGTCCCCATAGAAGGACTTATTAGAGATGGGAAAAGAACGAACGAACGAACTGTAGGAACTTGTTCTTTGAAAAAGTTCGTTCCTGAACGGAACTGTTCTTTCTGAACGGTAAGTTCATTTCGATCAACCGTTCTCCTTGCAACAAGAACTTCAATTAAGTTTGAACTATTTATTGCCTCTTTATTTATTTAATTTATTTGACAACAATAGTCTGACATCATTATTTTGATGGATTTTAATTACCTATAATATCTATTAAACAATATTTTTTAGAACTAGCAATAAAAATTCAATTTTCGTTGAACCTCATTTCACGAAATGTAGGGACTTGATCTTTGAAAAAGTTCGTTCCTGACCTGAACTGAACTGTGAAGAGATCAAGATCTTGAAGAACGAACGAACGCGAACGATAGGATAGTATTAGGAAGAGGATCTAGATTCAAGAGAGCCGACATGAGCCGAGAAGAATTTGAATCGGTTAACTCCGCCACAGATTTCATAATTTTATAGTTAAAAATTACCTATTTCATAATTTTATAGTTAAAATTTATGAAAAAGGTTTAAAATGCAATTTTTAGGTAGGTATGTAGGATACCGTTCTAATGAAAAAGTTCAAACAGTCGTGGGTTGCTTAAATAGGACGCGGGTTCGATTCCCGCTCGGGACGTATTTTATCTTATCGGAATGGCTGGCTTTATCCCATCCTGTATTTCCCTTAGCAGTTACAGTTCCCTCTATCAGACCCCTGGGGGGGAAAAAACACCAAACCAAAGAGGAGAGTTAGTAGAAATGTTCATGATAATACCCATGACTCCCCTAAACTTGTCCTCAGGATAAAATCCGCCTTGAACGGGAATCGAAACCGCGGCCTAGCGCTTAAAAAGTAACTGAACTTATATTGGGAACAGTTCCATGAAAGGAACTGAACGGTTGGAACTTATTCCCTAAAGTGAACCGATCTTTGCCATCTCTAGGACTTATCCAAACCTGGTCGACCTATATAAAAAAGTATGCAACCTTGAAGGGGCAACTTATATTTTCTCGAGTTATCTACAAGTACTTACTAAACGGTTCAAGATATTGAAAAAATTATCCCACCTACCCCTCACCCTGTGTGACATATGTATCGTTTCACAATGTTTTTCCTTCATAAATCATGTGGTAATGAATGGTAAATTGGTAAAATCAGATTTTCGTGAAATTGCAAAAGTTTGCGAATCGAGCGAAATATGGTCTGGATCCAAAATTTCATGTCACCACATGATTTATGAAGGAAAAACAATGTGAATTGATGTGTCAGACGGTACATTTCAATCACTTTGTCGATTCGAGAACTTTGCAAATTTCGGGGATTCGCGAAAAATGGTCTCAATCCAAAATCTGATGCTACCACATGATTTATGACAGAAAAACATTGTGAAATAATATGTCACACAGGTACATTTCAGTTAGTTGAACGTTCGCGATATTTCGCGAAATACGCGAAATCGCGAATTGCAAAAATAAATAAATGAATAGTCGATTGTATATGAAATTTTACGTAGAATAAGGAGGGAAAAAGAGGGATTACAAAAATAGAATAGAAAATGAGTTTTCATAGCGAAAAGCTTCCTAGTGACCCCCCTCCCCCCCCAAAAAAAAACAACCCCGACCCAAAGTTTTGACTTTCGTTAGAAATGAATAGCTCACCCCTAAAGGGGATTTAGCTAAAAAATATAATCTACCTTAGCCAGATATTTCCTGGACATGGATTCTTTCTGATGTCGACATGCATGCATGAAGCAGGTAACAGCAAATACCCCTAGCACCATATTAGGTGCAGAGCCAGGTGGTGAGGGGTTGGTAAACTGAGCTTCCATATAATCACCCCATAGGGCCCACGCTTTCACCATGACATCATGCATTTGAACTGCCGCTGAAAATGCTTTGTTAGCCTCTGCTGAGCGACCTGTGTACATAAACAACAATGCAACGGATTACCGGATACTAATATTGCATAGCATTGAGAAAGTAATGGACCACGGTAACCATGCAGAAGATCTCGGCTTCGATTCCGAGTCTTAATTTTTTTGTAGGTATTTTTTCCCTCCAAGGTTTGTACCTATGTGTTATATAAATAATAATAAAAAAAAAATGGTGTTAACATCACACGACTTTCTATTACATTTGCGGAACATGTATTTGAAGAAAAACAAGCTGGGCCCGTCCCTCCGGGAATTATTTAGCCCGTAGTAAATTCGATCAGTACCTATACCTACCTAATTTGTTTAATATTCAGTTTATTATCATTCTTGATTTGATTTTTTGATTTTACTTTCATGTAATGATTTAAAATCAAGACTAGAGCCCGTTCTCCCTTTATTCCCAATAAAATGTTTAAGTCACCCATCCATTTATTGGCCTTGCTCGGCGTAGCTTAACATAGGTAACGCTAAAACCGGTCTTAAATGATCGACTGAAGTGTTACCTAAAACTTTCTCGCTTTGAGTTCATAGGTCATCGCGACAAATTTCGAGATCAGAGCTCATTTGTGAGAGAAAATATGAAAAAAATCCCCCAAAAACCAGTTTTTTTGGATTTTTGGCTCTATGGTTTTCTGGACAAAATTTGCACCACCATTTTCGTGTTCCTCGTAAAAAGACCTTTAATTTGATATATAGGTCGACCAGGTTTGAATAAGTCCTTCTATGGGGACAGACCGACCGACAGACCGACCGACAGACCGACAGACCGACAGAGTGACAGACACCGAAGCGAATACAATAGTCCGTCCACTATACCTTTTATTATTACTATTGTAATTTAATAAAGGAAGGACGGACTAAAAATGAAAGGGAATTTAGGAAATATAGATTGATGGGGTAAAAAGAAGAAAAAATATAAAACGGATGATTATTGAAATTGATATGAATACCTAAATAAAACGTGAATTATTATTCAATGACATCAAAGGAACCCATTTATGTAGGCGAGAAAACGAGAAAATATAGATATTATTAGATAGGAAGATATAGATTAGTACTATTATTATTTCTGGAAGATATTACACTCCATTTTTCAGTAGGGGACCCTTTCATAGGTAAAACCAATGGCAAATTTTCTCATTCTTACAGTGTGATAAAAACGATTTTGGAAACTATACTGTAAAGACTCCATTTACCTACATCACACACGGTGAAAACATGTGGTCGCGCTTCGCGCTCCCTTGTTTACGGTCGCGCTGCGCGCTCCCGGGGCTTCGCGGGGTGTGCATGAGGTCGCGCTTCGCGCTCCCTTGGCTTCGCCCCTGAAAACTAATATCGTCCCTGAGTCTTGTCTCGAATAAATGAAAACTGAAAACTAAAAGCGAGAGAGAAATATTAAACGTAGGAAAAGTTTTGCTGGCCTCGAAGTGTGTTCCCCGTGTATTTCTTAT
>NW_007378364.1:106226-114607 GCF_000475195.1 Diaphorina citri | reverse complement strand
TGTGCATGTGGTCGCGCTTCGCGCTCCCTTGGTTTACGGTCGCGCTGCGCGCTCCCGGGGCTTCGCGGGGTTGTGCATGGGGTCGCGCTTCGCGCTCCCTTGTTTACGGTCGCGCTGCGCGCTCCCGGGGGCTTCGCGGGGTTTTGCATGGGGTCGCGCTTCGCGCTCCCTCGTTTTCGGTCGCGCTGTGCATGGGGTCGCGCTGCGCGCTCCCTTGTTTACGGTCGCGCTGCGCGCTCCCGGGGCTTCGCGGGGTGTGCATGAGGTCGCGCTTCGCGCTCCCCTTGGCTTCGCCCCTGAAAACTAATATCGTCCCTGAGTCTTGTCTCGAAGAAATGAAAACTGAAATCTAAAAGCGAGAGCAAAATACTAAACGTTGAAAACTAATATCGTCCCTGAGTCTTGTCTCGAAGAAATGAAAACTCAAAACTAAAAGCGAGAGCAAAATATTAAACATAGGAAAAGTTTTACTGGCCTCAAAGCGTGTTCCCCGTGTATTTCTTATGGGGAGACTAAAAAACATCAATATCTCGGGAACGGTTTGGAATTTCGGGGGTTTTCGATTTTTCCCAGTATGTACAAAAAATAAGGAATCCAATGGTGAAAACCGCATCTTCCTAGCTCATCTAGAAGTGGGTTAGAATTAGTATGAGTGAGTGAGTGAGTGAGTCAGTCAGTCAGTCAGTCAGTCAGTCAGTCAGTCAGTCAGTTACACAAGGGGCTGTATATATTTAGGACTCGCACTTCGTGCTCGGGAGGGGGGCTGCGAACCTCTACCCCCCGGGGGCTTCGCGTGCTCGCTACGCGGAGTTGCGTATACGGTCGCGCTGCGCGCTCCCGGGGCTTCGCGGGTTGGTAGGAACAGACAGTATCATGAAATCTTGTGACGGGATGGGACTAAATTATCCGGTCTATTTCTTCTTCTGATGTCTCTGGTTCATTCTTTCGTCAGCAAACTTTAAACTCCATTTCATAACATCTTCATATTTCGCTCTTAGTTCTTCTTTTCCTTCTCATTCTGCTTCTTTTTCTTATGCCAGTTCTTCAAATGCTTCTAGACATCTAGACGTGGCAGTTTCAAATTTTAAAGCAAGTAGTTCCGGCACGCGTGACTCCAAGCCTTTTTCAGCCTCGTGTTTAGTATTTCTTCCACATAGGTATTCCTCTACTTCTTCCATTTCTTCCCTATTTGCCTTCTCTTCTCCTTCACCTAACTTTTTAGTCCGTCCTTACTTTTTTAAATTACAATAGAAATTTAATAATAAAAGGTATAAGGAACGGACTATTGTATTCGCTTCGGTATCTGTCTGTCTGTCTGTCTGTCTGTCCCCATAGAAGGACTTATCCAAACCTGGTCGACCTATATATCAAATTAAAGGTCTTTTTACCAGGAACACGAAAATGGTGGTGCAAATTTTGTCCAGAAAACCATAAAGCCAAAAAACTGGTTTTTGGGGAATTTTTTTCACATTTTCTCACACAAATGAGCTCTGATCTCGAAATTTGTCGCGACGACCTATGAACTCAAAGCGAGAAAGTTTTAGGTTGGTGGTTACATAAATTCCCGGAGGGACGGACCCAGCTTGTTACTTTCTACACTGGGTGACAAAATAAGAAGAACGCTCGTATTTTTTGGTTTTTCTCAAAGTGCTGTTCAGTGTTCATTTTTTTTTTTTTTTTCGGTAAAACCATTATTAATGTTATTTGCTGTAAAGTTTAAAAACTTATTCCACAAGACCGTGAATGCATAAGGAGTAAAAATAACTATAAATTTCACGATTCTAAGCAATGTACAGACAAATTTACATTTTTTTAAAATAGATTATAGATAGATTTTTAAATATATTTGTATTAATAGTACATACGAGTTACATCTAAAACCATTATTAATGTTATTTGCTGTAAAGTTTAAAAACTTATTCCACAAGACCGTGAATGCATAAGGAGTAAAAATAACTATAAAGTTCACGATTCTAAGCAATGTACAGACAAATTTGCATTTTTTTAAAATAGATTATAGATAGATTTTTAAATATATTTGTATTAATAGTACATACGAGTTACATCTCTCTCTCTCTCACCTATTTGCGCGAGGAGCATTCCCTTGAGAGCATAAAACTCTGCGGTCATTTCTTTTGTCAAATATTTCAAGTTGGTGTGTTCTATAACTTCCAGACCCTGTAATCAAAACATAGAGGTTTTAGTAACAATTATGTATTAATCACTAGGAAATAATACGAGGGTGGTTTGATAAGTCCGGGAAATAGTGTGGAAAAAGAGAAACAAGTACAAAATTGAATATATAGCTCGATAGGCCATTCTTTTTAGGCATCTAAACGAAAATTCTAGTTGATGTTGACACTAGTCTTGATATTACAGCCATTCAAACGAAACAACTTCTGGGTTATTCACTAACCTGGCAAAAACTGAATTTCATCCGTCTGTAAAATCTCATTTTTTTTTTTTTTCTTTAAAAAACCAGTAAGGAAATGGAAAAAGACCCAATACATTCCAAAGTGATTCTTCTCTTTCATTTAGGCTTATTCAAAAGTCGTTTGGTGATTCTCGTTTTGTCAGAATGCGTTTACATGAACCCTTCCTCTCAAATGGTCTGAATTCAGGGACCATAACGAAAAACATGAATAAATCCAAGACACCATTTTGGAAATTTATAAAATAAAATTTGTAAAATAGACAAGAGTATAGCGATTTCACACAAACGGGTTTTAAATTTTTTGCACTAAACTTTGCACAAAAAAAATTAATCAGCAACATGGCTGCCGCATTTATTTTGTGAATTTGGACCGATCGCACGAAAAGTTAAAAGTGGATTCATGATACGATATATTTTTCTATCGACCATATTACCATGTTTGTCTTTGAAAATGGTCTTTTTCTTTATTTCTATAAAGAAATGGTGTGCAGAAAAAAATTAGTTTCCTCCCTATGGTCGAATTTCGACGGGTTTCGGAAAAAGGTACATTTTGAGAGCCTTTTTCGGGGCCTTATAATGATGGTATAAAAAGGTTTGTCAATAAACTGATCACATGCATTATCCTCAAAAGAGGCCACGATTACAAATAAATTGGAATTTCAACTAAAAAAAATCTGGTGTGAACATCACACGACTTTCTATTACATTTGCGAATACGTACTAAAAGAAAGAAAACACAGGGGAGTATCGAACCCGCAACTTCTCAATCGTAAGTCGGACAGTTCTAGAAGTAGCACCATTCGATTCGGCGTGAAAAATCACATGGGTTTAACTATTCACATGTTTACTTGGTAACGATTCACGAATAAAAGAGAAATTTGTTGACACAGGGAAGTATCAAACCCGCAACTTCTCAACCATAAATCGGACAGTTCTAGAAGTAGCACCATTCGATTCGGCGTGAAAAATCACATGGGTTTAACTATTCACATACTTACTTGGTAACGATTCACGAATAAAAGAGAAATTTGTTGACACAGGGAAGTATCAAACCCGCAACTTCTCAACCATAAATCGGACAGTTCTAGAAGTAGCACCATTCGATTCGGCGTGAAAAATCACATGGGTTTAACTATTCACATGCTTACTTGGTAACGATTCACGAATAAAAAGGCGAACATAATCGCGAAATCCGCGAACATAATCGCGAAATCACATAGGTACGATATGTACATAGGTACGATAGGTGATAGGTAACATACCTATTATTAACAAGCTGGGTCCGTCCCTCCGGGAATTTTTTAGCCCGTAGTTTATTCGATCATGGTTAAAGAATACCTTTGTACCTACCTAATTTGTTTAATATTCAGTTTATTATCATTCTTGATTTGATTTTTTGATTTTACTTTCATGTAATGATTTAAAATCAAGACTAGAGCCCGTTCTCCCTTTATTCCCAATAAAATGTTTAAGTCACCCATCCATTTATTGGCCTTTCTCGGCGTAGCTTAACATAGGTGACGCTAAAACCGGTCTTAAATGATCGACTGAAGTGTTATCGAAAACTTTCTCGCTTTGAGTTCATAGGTCGTCGCGACAAATTTCGAGATCAGAGCTCATTTGTGTGAGAAAATGATAAAGGAAGGACGGACTAAAAAGTCCCGAGCCGCCCATGGCGACCGATTTTTGATGGAAAATTTTCTATCTCAAAATACTTCCCATGTAATAACGGATCATTTAAAGTGTCCGAAAATTGAACTTTATTATTATTATACTCGCACTTCGTGCTCCCTCCACCCCCCGGGGGCTTCGCGTGTTTGCTACGCAGGGTTGCGTATACGGTCGCGCTGCGCGCTCCCGGGGCTTCGCGGGGTTGTGCATGGGGTCCCGCTTCGCGCTCCCTCGTTTACGGTCGCGCTGGATTTTCCGATTTTTCCCAGTACCTACAAAAAATAAGGAATCCAATGGTGAAAACCGCATCTTCCTAGCTCATCTAGAAGTGGGTTAAAATTAGTATGAGTGAGTGAGTCAGTGAGTCAGTCAGTCAGTTACACAAGGGGCTTCGCGGGGTTGTGGCTCGCACTTCGTGCTCGGGAGGGGGGCTTCGCCCCCCTCCACCCCCCGGGGGCTTCGCGTGTTCGCTACGCGGGGTTGCGTATACGGTCGCGCTGCGCGCTCCCGGGGGCTTCGCGGGGTTGTGCATGGGGTCGCGCTTCGCGCTCCCTTGTTTACGGTCGCGCTGGGCGCTCCCGGGGCTTCGCGGGGTTGTGCATTAAATTTCATTGCTCTACGACAAACCGTTCTTGAGATATTTTGTATACCACCTTTGCCCACTGAAGAAACATTGACTTTGGTTAATATCATAGCATACCAAATTTCATCGCTTTACGACTAACCGTTCTTGAGATATTTTGTATACCACCTTTTCCCATTTAAACCTGTAGTACACACTTCCATACATACGTACAGACCATGGGCTAAAACTACTTTTTTGGAATCAGGGGATCCCAAAACGGATATTTCCACCCATTTCCCGATTTTGAAAATTTGGACCGATTGCAATACTTTCTCATTACCTTGTATAGGTTCCCTATACGTAAGGGTAATAGAAAGTAAAAATACCTCCTTCCTAACTATTTCCCGGACTTATCAAACCACCCTCGTAGATGACTAGTTAGTGGATTTGAGCCTGTAGTAGGCACACGGTTCAGAGCCTGTCAATATACAAGAAATTGATGATTGGTGTGCTTTGAACCACAATATCACGTGGTGAGAGACTGCACATGACATTACATGAGATGACGGTATGGTCCAAGGACGCGACTGTAACAATTTGCTAAAAATGTTTCTTTTTCTTCGGACTTAAAAAAAAAAAAAAAACAATCCATTTTTTTTCTCATTATATATATGATTTTCTTATTTTAATTACACGGAGTTATTTAAAGTAGAAATTTTCCACCCAAAATCAGCCGCAATAGGCGGTGGTGGTCGGGTGAAGAAAAATTTCTTTTTTTTTCTTCAAATACGTATTCCGCGAATGTATAGAAATCGTGTGATGTTCACACAGATATTTTTTTTTTTTTTTTTTTTTTTTTCAAGTATTGATGGAAGGAACTATGACCGATAAGTCTTATTGTCCGCGAAGCAAAGATAGAAGAAAGCCACCCGTTCCGAAAAAAAACCTTTTTTGGGGAGACTAAAATTCCCCCGGGGGGGGGGGGGGGGTAATCGAACCCCCGCAGCCCAGCACTTACAAGGCAGACGCGCCAGGCTCCAAGGTAACTAGGCTCTCTGAACCACTATTTCCTATAACCCGAGTGAATTACCTCTTGCAGCTGATTTTTTCCATCCAGAGCGGCCATCTGCAAGTAACATTTGACTTGCTGTCTGATCTTCTCAAAGCAATCTACTATAGGTACTGATGGAATTGTATAGAGACGAAATAGAGAATCCAGACAAACTGACGTCAGATGATGCTTCCGTGCTATCTTGCCAAACTGAATGATGGCCTGGATAAAAGAGAACAACAACAACCAATAATCAAATCATGAATTCTTTGTGGCATAGCAGAGAGCTTATTCTTGACAACTTCTGTGGGTATCACAGCATTACTAAGTGCCTCCTTTACTATTAATACTCATCTATTCGTATCATCAATAATTTTACGCTGAGGACAATTAAGTAATCTAATATATAACAAGCTGGGCCCGTCCCTCCGGGAATTATTTAGCCCGTAGTTTATTCGATCAGTACGTATGTACCTACCTAATTTGTTTAATATTCAGTTTATTATTATTCTTGATTTGATTTTTCGATTTTACTTTCATGTAATGATTTAAAATCAAGACTAGAGCCCGTTCTCCCTTTATTCCCAATATAAGGTTCAAGTCACCCATCCATTTATTGGCCTTCCTCGGCGTAGCTTAACATAGGTAACGCTAAAACCGGTCTTAAATGATCGACTGAAGTGTTATCCAAAACTTTCTCGCTTTAAGTTCATAGGTCGTCGCGACAAATTTCGAGATCAGAGCTCATTTGTGTGAGAAAATGTGAAAAAAATCCCCAAAAACCAGCGGAACAGTCAAATACGATTAGGTACAGGCAAGTATAGTCAGGTGCGGTACGATACGGTACGGTGAGCTACAGTACGATACGGTACGGAACAGTCAAATACGATTTTTCTCTTTTCAATTTAAAATCAAGTTAAAAGTTTTTCCACGAGTTTTGAACTGCCTGAAATTTGACATCCCTTACAGTTCTAAGTCCTAGTAGGCGTCCACAACGGAGAACCGACCATCGACCCCCGCCTAGTACCGACCCAAGAGAAAATGAACAAATCATGCAAATTAATAGAAGGGTCCTCAACTGAGCCTTGATCATAGTACCTCCCTCGTAGAAATTCAAGAAATTGTGATGAGTAATATATATTTTTTTTTTTTTTTTTTACTTTCTATTACTACAGTATAGCGGAGCTATACTAGTAATGAGAGTATTGCAATCGGTCCAAATTTTCAAAATCGGGAAATGGTTGGAAATATCCGTTTTGGGATCCCCTGATGTCAAAAAAGTGATTTTTATCGGTCCAAATTTTCAAAATCGGGAAATGGTTGGAAATATCCGTTTTGGGATCCCCTGATGTCAAAAAAGTGATTTTTAGCGCATGCATGGTCTGTACGTATGTATGTACGTACGTACGTATGTACGTACGCACGTATGTATGTGTGTACTACAGGTTTAAATGGGAAAAGGTGGTATACAAAATATCTCAAGAACGGTTTGTCCTAGAGCGATGAAATGTGGTATGCTATCCCGGTATGGTCCAAGGACGCGACTGTAACAATTTGGTAAAAATCGGACAGTCACTCATCCAAATATCAACCAAAGTCAATGTTGCTTCAAACCTTATTTTCGTAAACGGTAAGAGACATCGGAAACATTACCATCCACAATTTTGTCATTGGGATGTGAATATTCTAATCTATGTGTTTTTCTACGAACGAATGAATGGTGGCTACTTCTAGAAACTGTCCTAATTTACCGGCTTAGAGTAGTTGCGATTCATAACTCCCTGGTCAACAAGAGTTTTCCTCTCTATCGTGAATCACTCTACACAACGCTTATAGCACATGAGATGAATAGTTAAACCCTTATGTGATCTCTTCACGGCCAACATCGAATGGTGCCTTACTTCATAGAACTGTCCGACTTACGTGAGAAGGTTGCGGGTTCGATACTTCCGTGTTGTCAACAAATTTCTCTTTTATTCGTGAATCGGTTACCAAGTAAGCAGGAATAGTTAACCACCATGTGATTTTTTTCATGCCGGAAGTGAATGGTGCATGCGGATACTTACTAGACCTGCCCGACTCGAATAGAGAAGTTGCGGTTCGGATACTCCCCTGATGTTACCTTTTAGCTACCTTCCGCTATTGACATAATGTAATAGCAAGGTCGTGATGTTCTGTCGCCTGTCTCCACACAGATTTTTTTTTTTTTTTTTTTTTACTTTTTTTGCAATGGTCGATCATCTCAGCGAGGGTCAATTAATAATAACATTGATATTATTACCTGAGCGGATGAGTGTACCCCAAGTATTGACCGGTTCCCTGCAGATCCTGTCTCCTTGAGTGCATCATAGTGTTGTGTTATGAACTGGTAGTGGTGTTGTCGCCATATAAACACGTCGCTCCAATGACTCAGATCATCAGCTATCACTGGTAATCTATTCCGCCATGTCTTAACTGTAGCTTTCATGTCATGCAAAGAATTAGGAGCATTCCGACCATGAATCAGGGATTGGTGAATCTGGGCTGCTTCCTGTAGCTCCATTATCTGAGAAATTAAAATAGATAGAAAAATAGGTAAATATGTTTATCCTGAACACAATATTTGAACTTTTTTTTATTCCTTCTAAGTCTCAAGCAAAAAAAAAAAAAAAAAAAAAAAC
>NW_007378364.1:84430-106151 GCF_000475195.1 Diaphorina citri | reverse complement strand
CAAATGAGCTCTGATCTCGAAATTTGTCGCGATGACCTATGAACTCAAAGCGAGAAAGTTTTAGATAACACTTCAGTCGATCATTTAAGACCGGTTTTAGCGTTACCTATGTTAAGCTACGCCGAGCAAGGCCAATAAATGGATGGGTGACTTGAACCTTATATTGGGAATAAAGGGAGAACGGGCTCTAGTCTTGATTTTAAATCATTACATGAAAGTAAAATCGAAAAATCAAATCAATAATAATAATAAACTGAATATTAAACAAATTAGGTAGTTACATAGGTACTGATCGAACAAACTACGGGCTAAATAATTCCCGGAGGGACGGGCCCAGCTTGTTACTATTGTAATAATAAAGGAAGGACGGACTAAAAAACCAATTTTTGGGGGAAATTCCCGGAGGGACGGGCCCAGCTTGTTACTATTGTAATAATAAAGGAAGGACGGACTAAAAAACCAATTTTTGGGGGATTTTTTTTTCACATTTTCTCACACAAATGAGCTCTGATCTCGAAATTTGTCGCAACGACCTATGAACTCAAAGCGAGAAAGTTTTAGATAACACTTCAGTCGTTAATTTAATACCGGTTTTAGCGTCACCTATGTTAAGCTACGCCGAGCAAGGCTAATAAATGGATGGGTGACTTCAACACTATATGGGTAGTTATTAGGAAACATTAAAAGGAATAAAGGGAGAACGGCCTCTAGTCTTGATTTTAAATCATTACATGAAATAAAATCGAGTAGCACCATTCGATTCGGCGTGAAAAATCACATGGGTTTAACTATTCACATGTTTACTTGGTAACGATTCACGAATAAAAAAAAAATTGTTGACACAGGGAAGTATCGAACCCGCAACTTCTCAACCGTAAGTCGGACAGTTCTAGAAGTATAAAACGAATAAAAGTATAATATGGTGCCAAAATAGTATGGTCAGGTAAAACGGTACAGTACGGTACGTTACGGTCAGGTAAGGTATGGACGGTATGGTACGATACGGCACGGTACGGTTAGGCTCAGTCAAGTACGGTCAGGTACAGTTAAGTACGGTACGATACGGTACGTTCAGGTACGGTACGATACGACATAGTTTGAGTTCATAGGTCGTCGCGACAAATTTCAAGATCAGAGCTCATTTGTGTGAGAAAATGTGAAAAAAATCCCCCAAAAACAATTTTTTTTTTTCTTGCTTTTTGGTTCTCTGGACAAAATTTGCACCACCATTTTCGTGATCCTGGTAAAAAGACCTTTACAGACTGGATGTCATCCAACTTACACAGGTGAATTTGTAAGCTTGATTCGAGCCTTACATCCAATCGTGTGTGCTGACTGGGGGTGACTTAAACATTATATTGGGAATAAAGGGAGAACGGGCTCTAGTCTTGATTTTAAATCATTAGACCTTTAATATATAGGTCGACCAGGTTTGGATAAGTCCTTCTATGGGGACAGACAGAGTGACAGACAGACGACACCAAAGCGAATACAATAGCCCGTTCTTTATACCTTTTTATTACTATCGTAATAATAAAGGAAGGACGGGCTAAAAATGAAACTTTCTTTCCACAGAGGTAAGATTTCAACAACAGAGGTGCTTAAAGAAAGTTTCACAAGATGTCACAGCATAAGTCGTACATTTTTGCATAGTACCGTAGTTTTACATCAAATTACCGTACAAAATTCATTACCGTACAAATTATCGTACCAAAGCTCGAATACCGTACAAATACGGTAATTACCGTACATCTGGCAACACTGGACTGAGCCGACTGAGGTGGATTTTTTTTTTACTTTCTATTACCCTTATTTTTTCTAGTAAAAAGTAAAAAGAAGTTAAGATTAAACAAGTAAAATAATTATTAATTAATAATTACTGGTCAAGGTTCCCCCAGAGAGTATAATGGTGTCATTGGTATCAAAAGTCTAGAAAACTTTATAAAACAAGAAGAAAAAAAATCAAGTTGTAATACCTACTATGTACCAAGTGTACTGATCAGAACATCAAGAGAAAGAAGTTATTCATTATAAACACAACATGACCTGCAGAAGTTAAATTTCTCAAGGAATAAGTATCAAACTAAATTGGCCTAGCCCAAGAACAACTACCAGATCAAAACCATAATGAGAGTCAATATATCATATCTACCATTACACTCAGACTATCAGAGGAAAACATACTATTGCTTACACAAACTTAGATATCTTGTCAGACGGAAGGGATTATTAATAGTACTTGTTTTGGTTACACTATGGTTGTTACTTGTACGCTATTACAATTTCATATTAACAATTCTCTATTGTGTAACATTTATACAAGTAGATAACATTGAAAATCATTTGGAACCTATTCAAATTAAAACGGTAAACACCCATACTCCTCTCTGCTCAATATTTGAAAAACATAGCAAGATGTTTAACAAGAATTTTGTTTTCAATGATACAGCTCTGAACATTTTGCATACAAGACTTAATATTAATAAAGGAGGAGCATGGGAGCCTACAGATTGTATACCACAACACCAAGTTGCTATTATAGTTCCATATATGAATAGGGAAGGTCAACTCAAAACATTCCTCTTACACATACATCAATTCCTTCAGAAGCAATTCATATCCTATCAAATATTTGTAATAGAACAAAGACATCCTGCTGAGTTTAACAGAGGAAAATTACTCAACATTGGCTACATAGAGGCTCTCAAGATAAAACCATTTCATTGTTTTATATTCCATGACGTGGACCTGATGCCTACAAACCCCAACAACATCTATGCTTGCACCAAACAACCACGTCACATGTCTGTAGCCATTGATACATTCAATTATGAGTTGCCCTATTGTACAATATTTGGAGGAGCAATAGCCATGCTCCAACATCAGTTCAGACAGGTGAATGGCTTCTCAAACCTATACTTTGGGTGGGGAGCTGAAGATGATGACCTGTTTCAAAGATTGTCAAATTATTATTCAATATGTAGATTCAGTAAGCAAGTGTCTGAGTATGTGATGTTGAACCATGCAAAAGAAACAGAGAAACTTGAAAGATTGGAAAAGTTGGAAAATGGACCTTTCCGATTTAAAACAGATGGACTGAATACATTGCAAAACAACTATACAGTGGTAAATCATACAGAGCTTCCACTTGAGACCCATATTGTGGTAGACCTATGAATAATTGAGCTTTCATTCTTAGAATACAATTAGCACACACTCACTCATTCCGATGGCATATTAGGGATATGTGAATCCCGTGCCAACCAGACTGCTTGCCTCCAAAGAACTCTATGTTGTGTCAACGGGCGTTTGTCGATTCCCCCGAATTTTTGATTTGTTTCTATTTCCAGTGTTCTATTCCCCCGATGAAATATTTGGGTAGCCATGGACTGGATGTTCTATTCCCCCGATCTTGTGTGTACATAGGTATAAAATTAGAGTATGTCACTCCTATCCTGTCTTCTTTCTCTCTTCGATTTCGGGACGATAAGACCATAGCAGTTACAGTTCCCTCTGTCAAACCTCTTAAAAAAAATCGAACGCTCTTGTATAGAAATATCAAAACCTATTCATAGCGAATAGCTTCCTAGTGACCCAAAAGACCCAAAAAACAACCCCCACACAAAATTGTGACATTAGAAATGAATAGCTCACCCCTTAAGGCGATTTAGCTAAAAAGTCTTACCTGCTGTGCAGCTTGCAGGAGAGGCAAATGGATGTGTGACACAATATAAGGATAACTCTTCCATAGATTCATGCAGCGATTTAGCTAAAAAGTCTTACCTGCTGTGCAGCTTGCAGGAGAGGCAAATGGATGTGTGACACAATATAAGGATAACTCTTCCATAGATTCATGCAGCTTTGACTTGCAAGTTCCACATAGCGCTCTACAGATGATAAATGTTGTAATTGATGCTGCTGCTGATCATCTGGATTACAGATGGCGAGAAAGCCACGATATAAATGAACCTGAAAGTATAGTGTCACACCACGGCCAGTCAGTTTATGCTGACTGAGCACTCTCTGCTTCGGGCTAGAACCTAGAGGGTCCCAGGAGAGGATATTGCATCAGAGACTAGTTTTGGACGGAGAAGTAGCAGGTTGTTTGATTTTCCATTGAATAGTAATGTTTTGAAGTTCATCTGGTAATCATGGCATCAATTAAATTTGTGACTAGTGAACGCAGTAAAGAACTTTTAATTTATGATAGTTATAAGTATTACAAAAACAGTGAGTTGAAGTCTGGTGAAAAAAAGTGGCGATGTGTAGTGAAAAAATGCACTGCATTCATCAAAACTGTGGCTGATAAAGAAATCACGGTTAAAAACCTGGATCACTCACATGATCCTCCAAGTGAAGATGTCTTTTAAATATATGGATTATTATTATTATTATTTTTCTTTTTTTTTACTTTTTGAATTAAAACATGTTTTTCATTTTTTCTTTATCGGGGGAATAGAACTATACCTTTTTTTTCTATATCGGGGGAATAGAATCATACCCTTCTGGCTTCAAATTTTGCAATCGGGGGAATTGAATGCTGTCCGTGTCAACTACTCCCAGTCGTTCAGCCCCCATCTGTACATTGGCTCCTTGTACTAGTACTTATTGTTCTTGTACTTAAATTTTTGTACTTGTACTGGCACATTGTACTTAAATTTGGTCAGTGGCGTAGCGTGTATGTATGGTGTGTATGGCGGCCATACAACTCAAAAGTTCACTCTAATGCCCATAAATATTAATGGCATGTACTGTGATGGGACTTGGTAGACCTGTGCATGAGCCCTACAACGCCCTACACTTGAATTTAGACCACGCTACGCCACTGTTTCGTAAACGGTAAGAGACATCGAAACATTAACATCCAAATTTTGGTCATTTGGATGTGAATATTCTAATCTATGTGATTTTTCACGACGAATCGAATGGTGCTACTTCTAGAACTGTCCGATTTACGGTTGAGTAGTTGCGGGTTCGATACTCCCCTGTGTCAACAAATTTCCTTTGTATAGGTTCCCTATACGTAAGGGTAATAGAAAGTAAAAAAAAAAAAAAAAAAAATCCAAGTACCAAAAATAACCTAAATGAATCTGAATTCTACAGGGTGTATAAAAAAACGAACCACTCGAAATATCTGGAGGATGGTTTTGTATTTCGAAAAACGCTGACACACGTGTGTCATTCAGGGGAAAATATTTCTGGGTTTCATTTTATTGACATCATCAGGGGCGGTTCCAGGGGGGTCAACTTTGAAATCTTAAATGAGAACTCCCACTTTTTCACAAACCACAAGAAAGACCTTTTAAAATACAGTAGTTTGACCACCCCTGATGATGTCAATGAAATTAACCCAGTACAAAATGTTTCCCCCTGAATATAATGTTGTTGTTTGTTGTTGAGGGTCTGGCTGGGGGACGTTTAACAGGGAGTAGACCAGCTTAGTCTGGCTGGGGGAATATAAACAGTGAGTATACCAGCCTGAATTTCCTTGGCTAAAGAAATAGCAAAGGTTGAGTGCAAAGGGCATCCACTCGTAAAATTTTGTAGGCTGATTGAGGGCTAACAAAAAATGCTGACCCTGTCTGTACACTGGAAAATAATGTTGTTGTTGAATATGTAAAGTTCCACCTGAATATAATGACCCTGAATACACTTTAATTGTTTTTCGAAATGAAAAAATAGTTTTGCAATTCTCAAGATATTTTGAGTGGCTCATTTTTATATAGATATATGTATATATATCCTTGGATAAAGCACCAAATTCAGTGGCGTAGCGTGGTCTAAATTCAAGTGTAGGGCGTTGTAGGGCTCATGCACAGGTCTACCAAGTCCCATCACAGTACATGCCATTAATATTTATGGGCATTAGAGTGAACTTTTGAGTTGTATGGCCGCCATACACACCATACATACACGCTACGCCACTGGTGGAAATGATTCAAAAAAGTGGTTTTCAGCCCATAGTCTGTACGTACGTACTACAGGTTTAAATGGGAAAAAGTACAATGTTGTATACAAAATATATCAAGAACGGTTTGTTGTAAAGTGATGAAATTTGGTATGATATACCGATATGTTCCAAGGACGCGACTGTAACAATTTGGTAAATATCGGACAGTTACTCATCCAGATATTAACCAGTTAATGTTGCTTCGAATTTCATTTTTTTTTTTCATACTTTATATGATTCCTTATTACACGGGGAGTATTTTAAGATATAAAATTTTGGACTTAGACTTAGACATATTTTCAAAAAAAAAAAAAAAAAAAAAAAAGTTCAATTTTTGGACACTTTTAAATGATCCACCAAAATCGGCTCTAGATTTTTTTTCCAAATACGTATACCGCAAATGTGCAGATAAAAAAAAAGAAAAATAAAATTAAATGAGTCAAAATACTTTTGAACATTCCACTTTCTTATTTTCCCCTGAAACCACATGTTAGGTGGAAGTGTTCCAAATTTCGACACACGTCAATAAAATGTCTTTAGGTGTATTATGTATATGTAAATGCAGTTTCTTTGTGTTATTATGTCACAACTTTGGTGCTCACTGCAGCATTGTAGGATTTTCCCAATATATCAATAATCCTAAAATCCAATGTTTACCAACCATGCTGGCACCGGTCGCTATGCGCATTTATATATCATAGCTACTCATTTTCCTTACGAGGCTGAGTGGGCCCCGCAACAGCCAGTCACGGAATCAATCATTTGGATGATGCAAATTTCTTGACCCCGCCGGGAATCGAACCCGGGTCTCCCGCGTGCAAGGCGAGCGCAGTGATCACTACGCCATGGGAGCTGACTATGTGTATTATAACTGGCTATAAGGAAGATTGTGATAAGTCCCGAGCCTGAGCCGCCCACGGCGGCAAATTTTTGGTCGAAAATTTCCTATCTTAAAATACTCCCCATGTAATGAGGGATCATTAAAGAGTGTTCAAAAATTGAACTTTTTTTTTGAAAATTTTTCCAAGTCCAAAATCGACCGCCTACGGCGGCCAATTTTCGACCTAAAAGTTCCTATCTTAAAATACTCCCCGTGTGATAAGGAATCATATAAAGTATAAGCAACATTGACTTCGGTTGATATCTGGATGGGTGACTATCCGATTTTTAACAAATTGTTACAGTCGCGTCCTTAGACCATACCGGGATAGCATACCAAATTTTATTTCTCTTCTCTACGTTCTACGACAAATCGTTCTTGAGATATTTTGTTCACAACTTTCACAACGTACGTACTACAGGTTTAAATGGGAAAAAGGAGACGTACGTACTACAGACCGTGAGACAAACCGGTCTTGAGATATTTTGTATACAACCTTTTCCCATTTAAACCTGTGGTACATACATACGTACAGACCATGGGACAAAAACTACTTTTTTGTTCTACTTTTTCCCATTTAAACCTGTAGTACGTACGTACGTAACGTACAGACCATGGGCTAAAAACCACTTTTTTGAATTCAGGGGATCCCAAAACGGATATTTCCAACCATTTCCCGATTTTGAAAATTTGGACCGATTGCAATACTTTCATTACTGCTATACTATAGTAATAGAAAGTAAAAAAATATTGTTTACAATGTGCTACATTTTGTTGGCCAAAATTATTATTAATTAGGGGTATTTTATTTATGTGAAATGGAAATTTTTCCTAATCCAAAATATTCCACTGTGGTCACTTTTTTTATCCCCACCACAGTGCTTTTTGTTCTGGATAATAAAATGCAAAGTCAGCTGATTTCTTCTTCCATTTACTAGTTCAAATGCTAATAATGAAAAAAAAAGTGGATTTGTTGGAAAAAAAAGATGGCGACAAAATGATACAAGTTTTTTTCTCTTCCAACAGAGGTGAAAAATTTTTCACTCAAATCCAAAAATATCCAAAAGAAAAGGAGGGGAAGTGAATAATAAAATACAAAAAATGGACGAAATGGAAAAATTTTCACTTTTTTCCAACATTGCCACAAAATAAAATACGCGTTTTTATTACACTACCCCAAATTTCAGCTTCTCATCTTTAGCCATTCCAAAAATATTCAGGGGTACCTGTTCCAAGACTTTTCGAACGCTCTTGCCATCCTAGTTAGCTTAGTTGGTAGTGCGTCTGCCTTGTAAGCGCTAGGCCGCGGGTTCGATTCCCGCCTGGGGCGGATTTTATCCTGATGGGATAATGTTCGTTCTCAGAACGGCTGGCTTAGCAAAATTCAATTTATTACTTTGTATATTTCACATTTGTCGTTTTGCTTTTCCAATTGTTATTAATCTCATTTTGTTAATATTGTTCAATAAAAGTAATATTATTACAATTACCATTACCATAATATGGTATGTACATATTATGTAATTTGAAATGCTATCTCTTATGAAACTTATTCCTTATATCATTCCATATCTGTATCAGAATCATAATTATTCATTACCTATCTATTTGTTCAATATTTTTTTTTTATTATTATTATTATTTTTAACTTTGAAACAACCTAAATATTTATCTCTCCAATTAACAAATTTAAATTAGCCTCTCCTGAAATTCTCAAAGGACTAGCTACCGGGGTATAGAGAGTTGGTTAGATGGCGTGGGGCGTGGGTGACATAAAATTTTCCTCTGACATATGTACATTGTACATACAGCTTTAGCTGTTGACTGGCTCTTAATAAACCACCTCTGAGATACATCAGACCATTTATCCTCCACCTCATGAGTTGTCTCGATAGTAGTGAGACCTTTGCTGGGGACAGCAAGATTTTAGTTGGGGAAAAATGTCACGCCACGGCCAGTCAGTTTATGCTGACTGAGCGCTCCTTGCTTCGGTCTAGAACCTAGAGGGTCCCAGGAGAGGATATTGTAAGAGAGACTAGTTTTGGACGGAGAAGTAGCAGGTTGTTTGAAAGGTAAGACCCACGTATTTATTATTAATTAATTAAATATTATATTCTAATTCATAAGAGTTGAGTTATTCCCATAAAACATTATTGATCCTTTTATTCATTTAATTCTCCAATAAATAATAAATAAATAACTTATTAACAATTACCATTCCCAAAACTCCTGTTTATTTCTTTCGTTTCAAGCTTTTTCCCCGTCGCGAGACGTTAATCCCGACTGGTTCATATACCTAAAATAGGTACCCGTCACAATATTGTGAATATATACAGCCCCTTGTGTAACTGACTCACTGACTGACTCACTCACTCACTCATACTAATTCTAACCCACTTCTAGATGGCTAGGAAGATGCGGTTTTCACCATTGGATTCCTTATTTTTGTACATACTGGAAATAATCGGAAACTCCCAAAATTCCAAACCGTTCCCGAGATATTGACGTTTTTTAAGTTCCCCATAAGAAATACACAGGGATTCAGTTTTCATTTCTTCAAGATAAAACTCAGGAACGATATAAGGTTTCAGGGGCGAAGCCCCGGGAGCGCGCAGCGCGACCGTAAACAAGGGAGCGCGAAGCGCGACCCTTGTTTGATTTATTACAATCAGGGGATTCCTATTTAAGATTTTGAAGTTGAACCCCCTGGGGCCAACCCTGGCTCCGGCCAAAATTTGGCGACTGCTTCAAAAGTTACATTTTAAAAGATAAAACACTAACCCAAATTTCAGCTTCTCATCTTTAGCCATTCAAAAAATATTCAGGGGTTCCAAGACTTTTCGAACGCTCTGTATAGATAAAGCAATGAGTTGTTTACCTTCCACTGTGATTCCTTAGGGCAGCTAGCTTCTACCTGAGCCAGAGCTTCCTTCATGAGTTTCCAATCCGGTACTTTCCATGCACTCTCCAGAATGAGGAATGGATTCTGAGTTGCACTATTTTTTCCATACTCTAGCACTGTATCCCATTGGTTCAGTTCTTTGGCGCACCTGAAAAAACAATATGATAGTATAATACAGCTATTTTCAACCGGGGGTACGCGTACCCCTAGGGGTAAGCGAGAAAAAATACGGGGGTACGTAAGATTAAATCTGTATACCCAAGGGGTACGTGGGCGAAAAAATCTGGTGTGAACATCACACGACTTTCCTTATCCTATTGAATGGTGCTTATTTGGGTGTTCTGTTGTAACATTTACAATATCTCAAACCGTTTAGTCAGTATAGCTGAAAACCGCCAAAAAGCGGTCGAAATCTGTCCAAAAGCGGTAAAAATACCGCCAACCGCAGCACCTATTTTAACCAAACGTTTTGGGTTGCATCCTTGTCACATTTGTGAACTACATACCAAATTTCAAGTCTCTAGCTCATACCGTTCCCGAGATATTGTTAGATTACACCGAAAACCGCCAAAAAGCGGTAAAATGTCGCCAAGCGTTGCACCGGTCTTAACCAAAAGTTTCGTGTCGCATCCTTGTCACATTTGAAAGATACACACCAAATTTCAAGTCTCTAGCTCTTACCGTTCTCGAGATATTTTGTTTACAGACAGACACACACACGGACCATTGGCTGAAACTTTGGATTTAGGCTCTAGGGACCTCAAAACGTGTTTTGGCACTAAAAAATGACCATCGAAAACTTGACCCGATTACATTACTTTCCTTCCTATAGGATAAGGAAAGTAAAAAGGTTGAAAACCGCTGGTCTAATCGGTGAATGACACTTGCGCTCAAAATCGATTGGGAATAAAGGGAGAACGGCCTCTAGTCTTGATTTTAAATCATTACATAAAAGTAAAATCAAAAAAATCAAATCAATAATAATGAATAATAAACTAAATATTAAACAAATTAGGTAGGTACATAGGTACTGATTTTCTCTAATCACTACGGGCTAAAAAATTGCCGGAGGGACGGACCCTGCTTGTTGTGTCATATACACTCATACAGCCGGTCTAATAGATAATGGAGTTTTACATAGGCTTACCTTGCAATAATTAGGGTAAACGGTTTATTACTTTCTTTTTTCATAGGATCGTTAGGTATGGTTGGGGAAGTGTAATAGCAAATTTGAGACCTCGAGAGTTGAGGGGAGAACTTTTGGCGGCGGAAAAAACACCACCACCACCACTTTTTTTAGTCCGTCCTTCCTTTATTATTACAATAGTAATAACAAGCAGGGTCCGTCCCTCCGGGAATTTTTTAGCCCGTAGTGATTAGAGAAAATCAGTACCTATGTACCTACCTAATTTGTTTAATATTTAGTTTATTATTATTCTTGATTTGATTTTTCGATTTTACTTTCATGTAATGATTTTAAATCAAGACTAGAGCCCGTTCTCCCTTTATTTCCAATATATGTAATGTTTAAGTCACCCATCCATTTATTGGCCTTGCTCGGCGTAGCTTAACATAGGTGACGCTAAAACCGGTCTTAAATGATCGACTGAAGGGTTATCTAAAACTTTCTCAGACGACACCGAAGCGAATACAATAGTCCGTCCCTTATACCTTTTTAGTCCGTCCTTCCTTTATTATTACAATAGTAATAAAAAGGTATAAGGGACGTATTGTATTCGCTTCGGTGTCGTCTGAGAAAGTTTTAGATAACCCTTCAGTCGATCATTTAAGACCGGTTTTAGCGTCATCTATGTTAAGCTACGCCGAGCAAGGCCAATAAATGGATGGGTGACTTGAACATTATATTGGGAATAAAGGGAGAACGGGCTCTAGTCTTGATTTTAAATCATTACATAAAAGTAAAATCAAAAAATCAAATCAAGAATAATAATAAACTGAATATTAAACAAATTAGGTAGGTACATAGGTACTGATTTTCTCTAATCACTACGGGCTAAAAAATTGCCGGAGGGACGGACCCTGCTTGTTGTGTCATATACACTCATACAGCCGGTCTAATAGATAATGGAGTTTTACATAGGCTTACCTTGCAATAATTAGGGTAAACGGTTTATTACTTTCTTTTTTCATAGGATCGTTAGGTATGGTTGGGGAAGTGTAATAGCAAATTTGAGACCTCGAGAGTTGAGGGGAGAACTTTTGGCCGCGGAAAAAACACCACCACCACCACCACCTTTTTTAGTCCGTCCTTCCTTTATTATTACAATAGTAATAACAAGCAGGGTCCGTCCCTCCGGGAATTTTTTAGCCCGTCGTAGTGATTAGAGAAAATCAGTACCTATGTACCTACCTAATTTGTTTAATATTCAGTTTATTATTATTCTTGATTTGATTTTTTGATTTTACTTTTATGTAATGATTTAAAATCAAGACTAGAGCCCGTTCTCCCTTTATTCCCAATATAACGTTCAAGTCACCCATCCATTTATTGGCCTTGCTCGGCGTAGCTTAACATAGATGACGCTAAAACCGGTCTTAAATTAACGACTGAAGTGTTATCTAAAACTTTCTCGCTTTGAGTTCATAGGTCGTCGCGACAAATTTCAAGATCAGAGCTCATTTGTGTGAGAAAATGTGAAAAAACAACTGGTTCGATAGCAGTCTTTAAGCCCTTTCTTTTGATGAAATTGGATCTTGAAAAAGTTCGTCCAGTTCAGACTTATGTGGCGTATATGGTACAGGTGGGCCAATAAATGGTACGTTTTTTAGGTGGGCGAATAAATGGTACACTTACCCTACGAACTTCTTTCTGAAAAGGAACCATCATACTTGACAGCAGAAACAAATCTTATGTGTTTCTTACGCCTGGAAATTTTGAAATACTAAACGCAATACATTTATGAGAACTGCACAAAGTTTACTGAAAAGTAAACTGAAAATATTGAGCGTATTGCATACTTCAGATGTAATTCAAGGGGTATTATTGATAATGGAATTTAGGGATAACTTCTTTTACTGCAAACCTTATTTGGTAAAATATATGGGCTTCTTCTATCCTATCAGAATTCTGAAAAAATAAGGAGCCTAAAAACTAATCTGTAAATTTATTCCTCGAATTTTGTCAAAGTCCAAAGTTAAAACAGAATAAACAAAGATCTATGTGGTAACATTTGGAACTCAGTTCGTTCGATTAATATTTTCTTAGTAGGGACCTACTTCGGTGCAATCAAAAGAAACTTTCTTTCCGAGGTACATTTTTAGGACTGAACTTGTAGTTTTAAATATGTACTCAAGTGACTATGTTGTGGCGATACAGGGGTACTCTTAACTTTAAAGATCTTTTTTTTTTTTTTTTTTTTTTTCCGCTTATAATTTGCAATACGCCAGAATTTCAATTGCATGCTGTGCAAACCACCAAGTTTTATTAATTAAAAACTCTGCTTTAAAATTATTGTTCATTTACTTATCTAAGTATTTCTTGCACTGGTAACTGGTTTTTGATCCCTAAAATCAGTCCAATTTGCCTCCAGGTTGTTCTTACTATCTCTATAAGTTTTATTAGTTCATTCAAAACATTAGAGAGGTGCACATCCACATGCCAAATTTAATGATATCTGTTCCAAACACTAGATTCCAGATTATCTTGTAGACCGAACAAACATACATATTTTGAATTTTATAGATCTTCGTACCTATGAATGCACGAAGTTATTCACATCTACAATATGGTTAATAGCATTATAAATTTGTTTTTTACGGGTCCTAATAAGTGGAGTACTAATTGAAAAGTATAGCACAGCGGAAATCATTGGTGTGCTCACAGACATTCAGGAGCTATTAAATTTCTAATGTGGAAAAAAAACAGCATTCTAGTTTCTTTGGTATGCTGTTAGGGAACACGGTATTTCCAAATCTATTGTGAGGAGGCATAATTATTTTAAATTACCCATGAAATGATATATCCACCTTTTAATACCCACCCATGAAATGACAACGTGCTGTAATTGTTTCCTGTTTTCATTCTTTTTCGATTTTTCCAGGTCGGAAACTCGCGGAGTCCCTCCAAATTGAGTTCCCAGTACTACCCTAGTTCTATGTTACCCCCTCCCCCACCCCCTCCCATGGCTAGACCGGTGGCCATAATCCGATCGACTGGTAAGTGAAACCCCACGCTTCGCTGACGAAACACAAAAACCCATTTTGGTTTTGATTTATTATTATATCAAATCAAAAATATTGTGTTTTTTATCCTCAAAATGATTTTCGTTTACTGTCTAGTTTGATATGGATAGATTGATTTAATAATCCACGGTTGGTTTTTTACGGATATCACCGTCATTCCACTGATTCAGAAGTGGAAGAAAAATCTTGCTTCCTATTATTATTTATTTGGAATTTTAGATATGCTTTTAAGACCTATCCCATCACATAAGGTGAGAGTTACTCATAGGGGGGTCAAATTAGGACAGCTGTTTTGGGCTTATTAGCCGGTCCCCAGCTAGGAGCAGACCCTTTAGTAACCCTCAAAAAATTAAGCTAATAGATACTGGCTTAAAAAATAAAAAAAAATGAATACGAGTTTAACATGATTGTATCTTGAAACCACTGCCGCATCAGACAAGATAAGTAGGGTGAATTTCAGTACTCGCGTTCAATGGCCAATACTTCTGGCTATCTAAATAGCCATAATCAATGGCACCACAATCTTATCAACGAACCTCCCTTTTCCAGGTGAACTTTCAATATCAAACGCCAACTCCCCACCCTCCTCCATCACACCTCCAGTGACTGAACACTCTCCAGGCACCTCTCCTCCTGCTAACTCCTCCAGTCAAGAGATCCAGCTCTCGTCCAGTCGGACTCTCGTGTCCAGTCCCTTCTCCAGAGAGTATCCCTTCTCTCATCTCCATTCTCAGCCTGGACAGGTGAACTTGCAACATAGTGGCTTTTAGTGGAACCCGAGAGTTTGGCTTTTAGTGGAACCTGACAGTTTGCCTTTTTAGTCGAAGCTGAAACCCTGAAAGTTTGCCTTTTTAGTGGAACTTGAAGCTTGACTTTTAGTAGAGCTAAAAGCTTTTTGGACTCTAAAAGTGTGGCTTTAGTGGAACTGAAAGCTAGCTTTTTGGAACCTGAAAGTTTTGACTTTTAGTGATACCAAAAGTTAAGGCTCCAGTGCAATCAAATTGTTTGGAAAAGTTTGCTGTGTTTGTTGTTGTTTTGTTAACCTGTGTCACCATTGTGAAGCATTTATCAAAGTTTTCTATTTGTTTTTTCGTTTGTTTGTGTTGTTTTTGTTTTCTTTAGTATTATTATCTCTTTGACGACAGTTTGTTATAATGCGGTGAGTGACAAATTTAAACCAGAAATTATGACGTTTGTTTATTTTTATTTATTTATGGTATTAGTACCTTCTTGATACGTAAAGTCAATCCTATTTTAAATACCCTACGTAACTCTGATGCTCTCCTTTATGAACTGGCAAATATGTGTGTAAGAACCAAGGTCTGAGCTTTGAGGTCGATTTTAACTACATAGTTCACATACGAAGCTTTAAAATAACTTTGCCAAAAATATCCACTTAATTTTGACAAAAATTGTAACTACCAATGCTTATAATGCACACTAAATTGTGCCTAACTTATTTGTAGGTATAAATAGTAGGTATCTAGCAGAGATGATTGTAACAAACTGCTACGCCGAGCAAAGTCAATAAATGGATGGGTGACTTAAAGTTAATTGAGTAATTGTGGGATTTTTTTTTTCACATTTTCTCACACAAATGAGCTCTGATCTTGAAATTTGTCGCGACGACCTATGAACTCAAAGCGAGAAAGTTTTGGATAACACTTCAGTCGATCATTTAAGACCGGTTTTAGCGTCACCTATGTTAAGCTACGCCGAGCAAAGCCAATAAATGGATGGGTGACTTAAAGTTAATTGAGTAATTGTGGGATTTTTTTTTTCACATTTTCTCACACAAATGAGCTCTGATCTTGAAATTTGTCGCGACGACCTATGAACTCAAATCGAGAAAGTTTTAGATAACACTTCAGTCGATTATTTAAGACCGGTTTTAGCGTTACCTATGTTAAGCTACGCCGAGGAAGGCCAATAAATGGATGGGTGACTTGTACACTATATTGGGAATAAAGGGAGAACGGGCTCTAGTCTTGATTTTAAATCATTACATGAAAGTAAAATTAAAAAATCAAATCAAGAATAATAATAAACTGAATATTAAACAAATTAAGTAGGTACATAGGTATTCTTTAACCACGATCGAATAAACTACGGGCTAAATAATTCCCGGAGGGACGGACCCTGCTTGTTATTTTTATATTTAATGATATAGAGTACATATATATTTTATTACCGTTTTGTATCACATACTTATATTGTAAATACTTATAGTTTTGAATTTTGTAAATAAAACTTTTCTTTTCTAATAGATAACTTTTTTAGCCGAATTTCTGTGACATAATTCAAACAATCTGTTGAGATTTTTTGAATGAAATAAACGAGTCCATTTCAATGTTAGATCTTGTATTTTGATTTTTTGTTTTAGTTGAGATCGCTCCGTTTTCATTTGTGCTTACCCAAATTAATGATTCTTATTGTGTTGTGCTATGTAGTTTATGTCTTTTATTTTAGTGTTTTCGAATTTGAAATGTAATACCCAGCTTTTCGTAAAACCTTTGAGATTTATTTAACAAACTGCAAATTCAGGGCAATTATTATTATACTTTGTGGTAGTAGAGATAGAAGTACATGTAGGTACATATCTAATAATTTTAAATTTCCGATTCATGGACACTTAATGAATGGCAAATTCCGTCTTTCAGTTATGTCAGTTTTTGTCGCGAATTTCTCAAAATGTTGAGAAAAAAACTTGCAATGTTGTCTTGTAACGGACAACTCTAAAATAAAATACCTAAATAAATAATAATATTTAATATATATATATATTCTATGATGTATATTTGACTTCATTAGGTGTCTACTTACGAAGATATACAAGCATTTTTTTTTTTTTTTCTGATGCCTAGATAGATTCTTCTATCTTCAATTCCGGACTGTCACAAATTTTGGAAAAAGCTATTCTTTCACACATTTCTGCTTTTTTTCGGTGTTTCGCGATTTGATTATTTTGCTCATTTTAAAATTTTCTGACTGAGTATTTCCGATCTCGGCTAGACATATATGTGCTCCGAGTTCTTTCCAAAAATAAGAAAAAATGATTACAATACAATATTATTATTTAATAATAAGGTAGTCAGTACGAAATTTGATGCGAACGGAATTCCCTGAGTGCCATTTTTATAACACACAATTATTAACAAGTTTTTATTTATTATGTTTGACAATTTGCTGTGATTTTTGAATGCTAATATTTTGAATAAGGCGTTTTGTAGTTGCTTTTTAAAATTTTCTTTGTATCAGTAAAAAATAATTATAAATTGAATTAAATAGTCCCGCCATAGATTGTGTGATTACCTTTTCTTTGCTTTAGTAGTCTTGTAGACAGTAAATTAATACAGTTTTAACTGATCAACTTGCTTTTCATTAGAAATAACAAAATGTAAGAACATGGTAGCTAAATGTGTACATTTTATTCTCATGTTTTGTATTTTGTTGCTGATAATTCTCATTTTGTCGTACCTAAGTACTAATTTTACATATTCTGCTAGACTATAGTCAAGAAAGTGCCTGAATTGCTTTTAAAATGATTTCCTCTAAAACAATTTTATAGCGAAATTTTGAGATTTAAAATATGGTGCTTGTAATTGAGAAGTTTTCTACTTGTCAAGTTTATTGAATATCAATAAAATTCCCGGTTTTATTAGTAACAGTGAATTGGTGCCCAACTGTCGGAGTAAAAGTTTTACATTAACTTTACGAGTTCGTAGGTATGCAGTGAATGCCTAAGCATTTCCAAATTTTATTGGGCATCACAACATTACAAGTAGGTAACCACATTAAAATTACCTCCTGTATAGGCACTTTTAGTACTTGTATCATCTTCATTAGTTTTGGATATCAATTCCAACTGTAACGATCCTCACGTGGGAAAACATAGACCTGAAAGATCCTTGATTAAATTTAGACCTCTCCGGTATGTGAACCAAGGTCTCCAGCGGGCTATGCTTATGTTAGGAGTTGGGTTGACTACTTCTAGGACTATTTGGTCGCATTGCGGAATTTTTTTTTTTTTTTTTTCAAAGGTTGCTCAGGACAACCCCACCAAATCCACGGTAGCAGTGGTAATAATGTTTTTGTCGTAACCTCCACAGCTTTTTAGTTACCCGAGCATAAATTCCGTGACGGCCATGTCAGGCGTCATCAGTCCCACCAACCTTAGTCTGTTCTCATCTCCTGTGACTGTGACGTCACCAATGAGGACTGTCAGTTCGGTGCGACATCCCTCATCCAATCTGCCAAGATGGACACCCACCTCTACTAATAACACTGGACCAACGCCTTTCATTAGTCTAGATGAAGACTACATGATGACACCTCTGATCTCTGGGAATAACAATGAAACGAGTAGCGCGCTCATTGACGATGGTAAGTTTTTTTTTTTTTTTAGTTCATACTAGGGTCTTTAGTGACGGGAGCTTTAACCTCCGTTTATGGACAAGCCTAACGCCTAATAACATTGACCTCACCCAGCCTGAGTAGGGCCGATCCTGGCCATATTCACTAGTTATGTAGTTCTGTCACCTCCACTGATTCAGACTGGCATGGCATATCTACTAGTTCAGGTAGGCCTGACAGTGACACAGGTTACATTATCTAATGACTCTGTTATCTGTACTACAGTTTGGTAGTTGAGTCGTCTCCACTATTTTTGAGAATTGCCAGAATCAGTGGAGATGTCAAAATTACCAAAAGTAGTGGAGACGCCTGAACTACCAAAATTTACTTGTAGAGATAACACAGTCTTTGAAGATCGGTTCAGATACCAACAGTTCTTTCAATGTTTTGTAGTTGATATAGCCTTTCATGATGGGAATTCCCATATTTTATTGTTTTCTCAGAACGATATTTCACTCCTGAAGTCCACGCTACCAATCCAATGGAAACCAATTCTGGTTTAGGACCTACGTCGAATGGGCCAAGTAATTCTCCCCAACGGGTATCTCCCAATACTGTGTCGAAAGCATAACAGTACGCCTTTTAGTTCAATATGTGATGCAAAATAATGAACTAATGTAACCAAATTATTTATTTGTTGTATTGCTCAGTCAATTTTGTATTTTGATTTTTCTTTTTTTTTTCTGAAAAAGACTTTGATTATTTTTATGTTTTTGGCCAAGGTCCCACATTTAATTAAACGTGGATTTTAGTTAAACTAAATGCATTAAGCAATCTAATTAGATGATTTTAAACTTTGGTTGAATAGCCTATCAGAACGCTTAATCCAATAGGTTTAACTTCAAGTTTAACTCGAAGTGTGGCCCTGGACATTGTGTAGTGCGTTCAAAGAGTCTCCCAGTGGATTACTTACTGTCTCTTTGACACCTAAAACATACGAGTAGCACCAAACTCAGTTGTGGTTAGCGCGATTGATTTCAGATTCGGAGGTTGGTTCGATTCAAAGTCGAGCCATAAAATTTAGCGAGTCCAATATATATAGTTAAGAGAATATAGATTTCCCTGGAAAGTCACCCATACATACATCAGATACACTCGACATTGCTTAGCTTAAATGATCTTTAGCAACCTGTTGTAAGAAATCGTATTCAAAAGTTGTTTCTTTTTCGAAGTCACCTCGGTCATTTTTCAATCGCACTGGAAATTTCAAAAGATTTTCATCCCACTCCGAAACTTTTTGACCGCACTGTACATCGTTGGATTACCTAACAGTTACAAGAGAGACGGGTGTTAATGTCACATCTGAAATAAACTAATTTTGTCCTTCTTTGTATAGCTTTAAGACTCGGCTTAATCTAAATTATCTTATAGTTGTTCCCTTATTAAATACCTATAGCCTTAAACTTAAAAATGATACCTTTAAAATACGTTGAACCTTAAAAATTAAGTGTTACATAAATTTAACCGGATAACTGGTTGAATATTTTATTATTTTCAAATATTTTATTGGGCCAAAAAACATTATATTCATAGGCACCTTCTAGGTCTCTAAACTCTATTACAATATATCTCCTATCTCAGTTGAGAACTTTTCTGTCTGGAAGTTGAAACGTAAAGGGTTATACGTCGCAATAAATTATCTAATTTCGAGTAATCAAAACAACAAAAACCTAGTGTCCTCTGTGAAAACTCTTCCTTCTACCCCCTTGTTTTTGTTGTACAACATTAATCTAGAAAAGTATAACTTTTAGACTTTTTAATGTACTTTTGAACACTCTATCAGAATGTGTTCATCTCAGTTCGTAACTTTCTTCTTCCTTTTTTCTCTCTTTTTTTTATATTTAGTTACGACTTTTTACCCCTCGAGAAACTTATAGGTATAATTTTACACTCTATATTTTACGACCTGTACAAATATCTTGAAGAGTAGTAAATTTAACGGTAACCACTTTCGAATTCATAAGAATAATAGGCTTTTTTATTGGAAGATAACCAATAGGTGAGGTTAAATGGCAAAGGGCATTTCCACCACCAAGGCCTTTGAGGTAAACGTCAACTTCATATTCATCCTAAATTTCCCTATTTGAAATAACAACAAGAATAGAATATTTTGGGTGGAAGAATACTACCAGATTCATACTAGGCATTCTTTACCACCTAACTAACCTTTAGAGCTCTATTATTCTTTGGACAAATTCTCAATAAATGAAGATTGAAAATTGAATTCTTCTTTTGCTACCACGCTAGAACATGATAAAGTGCTATGAATGTCGCGAATTATTTCAAAGTTAAAGAAAAAGACGTATTGACCTCTTACGTTTCAGGTACAGATTATTTCTGAAAGGCTCTATCCTCCGTAATTACGTATCAGGAAGATTGATTTTTTAAGCCCCTTTCAATGGATGTGAAAAGTTTCTTGACTTGTGCAACAAGTTACCAAGCAGGTAGACAGAACAAGATATAAGGACAAACGTGAGAAAAAGATTTGACCCATATCAATTTTGAAGTTATGTATAAAAACTGCTGGACATAATTAAAGGAATGCTCAGCTTTTCGCACATTTTATTTCCTTGGCTGTTTGAATTGAAATTTGAATTTAAATACGTCGTTAGTAAATTGCTTCTGAAAATATACCTTTTGAATTTTGTATCATACAATATCACTTTCCATTTCCATTATCTCAATGAACTTGTAGGTACAATAATAATTATTGGAATTGGTCAAAATTTTCCAAATCGAAAAATGAGTAGAAATATCCGTTTTAGGATCCAAAAATATTTTTAGTCTTTGTTAGGTCAGATAGTGAAATATTCCGGTAGCACTTCATATCCGGAAATGAAGAGGAAGACATCAGATCGAGCAACGTGGCGAGCTATCAACCAATCGCAAGATTGAAGATAATGATGATGATGAGGTAGTACCTAAAAATGATTTTCTTATAAATCTTTTTATTCCTAAATTTCCTTTTAACTTCTTCTTTCAGGTTTTCAGTATTTTATGTTACCTTCCTTCTATGTTATAACAAGATGTCATCAGCCTCAATACAAATAAAATTTTACATCTATCGCTATAAAGACAAACGTCTCCAAACACTACTATTTCATCGAGTAGCATTTAAGAAAGCTCCAAAAATTGGTCCCCAAACTGTAGTTTCTTTTATCTTTGACATCAAATTTAATTGAAATGGAAACAGAAATAGAAGACAAAAACTGAGAATTCCTTCAATGATGTTCACAGCAGCCGGCAATGTAGTTTGCGGAGAAATGATGTGTTTGTAAATAATGGAAGTAAAATTAAATGATCTCTAATTTAGAATGTTTGAAAGGATTTTTTTTTTTTTTTTTTTTTTTTTTTTTTTTTTTTTTTACAACAA
>NW_007378364.1:0-84122 GCF_000475195.1 Diaphorina citri | reverse complement strand
TTAAATTTTTTAAAAATTTTTTTTTTTTTTTTTTTTTTTTTTTTTTTTTTTTTTTTAGCCTAAACCCAATGAAACTCAAAAGGTGAATACACATTGCGAAAGGAGGTGCGGAAATGAATTTGTTGACAGAGATGGCAAACATTCAAACAAGACCTTCCGATAAAAGTTTCATAAAATTTTGTGAGGGATGTTTGCCTACTGGTACAATGACTGGTAATATGACAAAAAAAAAAAAATAATAATAATAAAAAAAAAATAATAATAATAATCACGATTCTAAGCAATGTAATAATTATATACCATAATTATAAAATCTCATGACCAAATGGAAATGTTATCTTACCTAAGCCATTGTTTTTCTCTGAGCCGTAATTCACTGTTATGACTGATAGGTGCTGGGCTGTTTGCATACTCCTCCAGTCCCTTCTTGATAGTCACTTCATAGGCCTTGAGTGCTTGCTCGTAGAATCCCTGCTGTTCATACGCCAGGGCATACAGTGTCTCCTTATGCTTGGCATTCTTCTGCCACAAACCAAACCACATATCCTCCTCTCTCAAAGCAGAATACATCTCGGCAAGTTGATCTATAATGTCTTGTTGTTGAGGGGCATGGTCAGGCTCAAAGTCATAACAGTCAGCGACAGAGGGCGCTCTATTCTGCATTCGGTTTTGTTTGAGAAGACCTTCCACTGCCATTTTTTCAAGGGAGAGGGTGACACGGTGCCATAGACCTTGAGCTTTACCTAGGTAGGTCATAATAGCAGGTTTAATGGGTAGCGGCGGGTTGCAGTGAGCTAAGGATTCGTAGATAGTGTTGATAGAGCTCGGATGAACATCTTTCTGTACAACATGGATACCACTAACAATGAATGGAATAATTTCATCTGTCAGATTTTGCTGTTGTGTTTCACTTAGAATACTCCACATTTGTGGGAACATATCCAGCCAAACCTTCTCAGCGAGGTGTGTGTCCAAGTGACACAACTGAGCCAAGGATACCAGGAGATCACTTGTATTATACTCACGAGCATTCTCCAGGAATTTATTTTGCTTGTTCAACAAATCTTCCCTGCTGAGCTGTTGGATCCTGCAGTTTCCAAACTCGTCTACATCAAACTCATACTCCTCTAGACTCTCCAGAATATTTTCACCATTCAGGTTTGGTTCAGTTTTGAGGTCTGCAGCATTGAGCACAACGTTGAAATAGTTTTCTCTTTCCACAGGATCTTCTGCTAGAGAGATGACGGAGCTAATATTTGGTAACACGCCTGTTTCTTCAGCCAACTTGATCTTTGAGCTAGAGATGGCTGATACAAGAATGAGTTCAATGCATTGTTTGAGCCAATAATGAGGACCCATGGGTTCCCAGTTCTGAGAGCTGAAGATATAGAGGAGTCTATCATGCAGCAATCTGCGGATGGATCCATTCAACAGTTGGAAGAATTTGGCTCGCAAGGCGGGATTCGAACAGCGGAGTCCAGACAGGAAGGCGGGTTCCAACTTGGTGACGAGTTCAGAGTTCTTGAGATTCTCATCCATGTAAACATACAGGACAATCTCTAGGAACATGGTGTTCAGGTCTGGGAAACGCTTCTCTACGAAATGCATCAACTTGACAAGGATAATACATTTCTCTTTCAGATTGGGCACATTGTTCTGTTCCACTTTGTTAACTTTTAGCCATTCCTCTGTCATCTTGATGATAGCTTTCATAACTTTAATATCGGGTGTTTTGTCTATCAAGCCTAGGATGATGGTTCCTATAAATTGTTTGCGTGTTTCCTGACTCATACTACAGAATCTGGTCTTGACCAGGTCTAGACAATAGATGAGTAACTCGCCACCTACTTGTTGTGGTGCATCTGCAGTAGAAGTGGCGATATGTTCACGTGCCATGCGCTGTATGACTCGCATGAACTCTAATATGAATCTATCTACATATGCAGGGTGGTTCATACAAGCCGCTTTGAGCATCATCACAGTTCCATATAGGGTGGAACAGGTCGCAGTTGGGTTCTTCTCGTAGTTGGAGAGACCCTCATAGATAACTTTGCTTACACAAACATACAGATGGTCTAGTTCTTCTCGCTTGGATGCTACATTAGAGGATATTGGTTCAGTAGGGAATGTGCTCATTAGACGACACAGTAGAGCATGTACAAGTCTGATGACTTTAGTAATAGAGCTACTGATACATGCTACGAGTCCTCTCTGCAGAGGTTTGATAATATGTAGGATTTGTCCTTCATCCAGAATAGTGATGAGAAGTGTGAGGAGTTCTAACGCGATGGAAATATTACCCAGGTTTGCAGTGGGCTGATCTATACTAGACAGAACCTTATCCAACCAAGTGAGCTTGAACTCAGTATTCTGATGGGACCATACCTCTGGTTTAAGTGCCATTCTAATAAGGGAGACACATCGTCTGGCTAGCATCTCGCCTGGGGTCTGTATCACTTGGCTTTGCATGCTGCTGGAGAGGTTGGGTGGTAGATCACTCACTTGACAAGATAGACGTGCCAGGAAGTTGATGACAGCATCTGCATGGACCTTCTCTATAGGTTTCGAGGCAGTTGGAATATCATATTTCATAGAACTTTCTCCCGGAGCAAATGATTCAAGTGCCATTTTCTTTCGTGGGGGTTCCTGAATTGCTTTACCACCAGAGGTTCCTTCAGCTTCTTCTTTGACACGCTGTAGTTCCCACTTGATAATCACATCTGCTAGTTCAACAGAAAGTTTCTTATGATCCATGGCACTGCTACTGAAGCCTAGCCTTTGCATGGATGCTATCATTTGTTGTATGAGGCCATGTCGCACAGGATAATATACTTTGTAGTGTTTCACAATAAGAGTGAGTACATGAGAGAGTTGAGGGTTGGAATGACCTTCCTCGACCAGGATTTTCTTAGTATACACAAGCAGCATTCGTTGACCATCATCTACACGTCCAGGGAAAGCAGGGGTTAGTATTTCTAGAGCTTGCCTTACAATGGGTCTCACTTCACTTGCGTGTGCTCGTAATAATCCCAGGAATACTTGTACCACTACACGTTGACTAACACCAAACTTGGCAATCATGTGAGCAAGTAAAAGATGTCCATGATATCGAGTAGCGGGATCAACAAAGTTCTTTCCCAACAGACTGAGCTGCCAGGCAAACATAATCAATGGCTTAGCTTTGTTGACTAGTATTTTACCTTGAGACACGTTGTACACATAGTGGTAGGATTGTTCTACAATCAAGCAACACATTTGTAAGAGTAAGATTCGAACATTATCTGAGATGACAAATACAGGAGGAGACTCTGTAATGGGACTGATGATTTTCGCTATGAATTCATTGACCAGGTTTGCATTCTTGTTGTCTTCATCCTCGGGTAATCCAGTGCCTCCTATTAATTTATCTCCTTCGCCTCTTTCAAAACAAACGGTGAGACAAGGAATAAGCACCAATTGTAAAATTTTCGCTTTTAATTCTTGAGAGACCAATGCTAGTTTGAAGAGTTCCAAAAATCGGAGAAAAGCTTTTCGTTTCCATTCAATGGAATAAGTCTGGGCTACTGTAGTTTCGAGAAACTCTCTGAGGAATGTAAAATCTGGGAGTAAGCGTTCAGTAACAGCTCGCAGGATGAAGAACAGCAAGTCAATAATATGACGATGATGACTGAAATAATGTAGAAGTATTTTTACAAGGAGCTTGGGTTCTTTCCAATGTACATAGCTAATATTCTCTACATTCCTGTGACGCTGCAGATATTCATCATCACACCAAATCTTCTGCATGACACTAATGAGTTGATTTTGAGATGAAAGCCATTTCGTATCAAGCTTGATTAGAATCGAGACCAACCGGATACCTATGTATTGCATTTCCAACTTTTCTGCCGTCGTCAGGTTGGTGCAGTTCGGATTAATTGCTGAGAAGGTATACAAGATTAATCTGTCAACAAACTGAGTTTGCAAAGCATCACGGAAACATTTTCCTTCTTGATGTTTGATAAGATAGACAAAGAAGTTTCTCCAGAGAGGATCTTTCATGTGGATTTCGCTCAACATAGACTGGAGGGTTTCTGTTGGATATCTCAACAAATATTTAACCAATGGTTCTCTGTACGGTGAATAGGGTCCTATGGATAAAGCATGTTCATTTTCTAAGATAAGTGAGATGAGGGGTTCAATGAATTGTGCTTTAGCAGCGGGCGATTCTTTGAAGATACCTATGATGACCACAATGATTTTTTCAGTTTCGCTGTTTTTAGGTGGATTTTCTTTTTGGGCAACAATGTTTTCAAATAAGTTCTTCAAATTCACTAGAAGTTGTTCACACAACTTTTCGCTAAAGCTGCTAGGGAAAGGTTGTACAATGTAGGAGAGTTTTCTTGCTGTTACCAAGTTCAAGTTTCTATAATCACCAAGTGTTAACAGGAGCGGTTTCATTACTTCATACACAGATTTCAAATCTATTGGAGACCCATTGACAAATGTTTTCATCGCTTGAAATGCGGCCTCTTGAAGTTCTGGATTTGGTCTTTCCAAAGCAGCGAATAAAGTATTGAATATTTTTTGAGAACAGTTTGGTACGTAATGCCAGGAGGCTAAAGCTCTCATGGCAGCTTTACGCAATGGTACCAAACTACTGATGGGCTTGTAGCAAGGAAGCTTCATCAAGGCCTGATCCGATGACTCACAAATGTTAGTTATCTCCTGGAAGAAGGAGCTGTGTTCATGAATACTCATATCGGTAGTAAATAATCTGGGCGTAAGGGATTGACAGAAAGTGTTCCCTTCCATCAAGCCAATCTGTGCATTAGCCGAGTGATTCCTAATAAGCAACTTCTTAGGAGGAATTATATCAGCGAGAACATCCTTGTGAGGCTCCATGACTTGTACGACTGATTTGCCCTGAGTTTCAGCAAACACTTGTAACAAATACATAGACTGTTCCCGCAGTAGATCATTGGGAAGTGTTATATTTCGAGTCAGTTCATTAGTGACTTCAGACAAAGCCTTGCTCTGCACAGTCAACGTCTCTGCGTCCACAGGCTCTTTGATAGGCGTAGCACACAGGACAATGAGTTGCTTGAGATTCCGCCTTGCTTCATCTATAGCACCTGATGATACTTCTCCTGTCAAATCCATCATTACAAATAGGAGTGCCTTGACAAACACAAACATGTGACTATAAACCCACTTGATAGCCATTGTATTATAGAAGAATTTGATGGCATAGCAACCACCTAGTTTAGCATACCAAGCTCTTTCATAACATAGATTACACATGCGCTCTGCCAAATATTCCATGAGAGGGAGGTTACATGCGTTCTCTATAGATCCTGTGATACATGTGGCTGTCTCCATAATGCACTTGAGAGCAATGTATCCAGGTTTACAAAGTTCCTTATCCTCATGACCAAGAATCACAGCAATGGCATCAATAAGTACCAATGGATCCATTGTACCTTCTAGTAATGCAGACTTGCCATAGAGAGGGAATGGTCCTGTCTGTTGAGTGATTGCTACTAAGGTATAATGTCTTACTACTAGTACAGTGTAGAGGAGAGAATCCTTGCGGAGTTCTTTGATAAGATACACCATGAATATACCAGTGAGTGCATTCTGATGTGTATTCCTAATGGTAGGATCAGCATACTTGTACATTGTACCTTGAGAACTCTCCGTATTACCAAAGCTGGGATGTGAGAATAGTTTCTGTATGGTACTTCTATTATCCGATAGGTTCATCGAGGAAATGATATAACCCTTGACCACTTTCCATCCTTGCTTGCGATAGAACATATCTACCGCAGGGTTCTTGAGTACAGTGATGGCCACATCAATTGCTTTCTCAACAGATAGATTAATAGTTTTTTGATGTTCAGGAAAATGTACGACCACCGCAGGACCATTGCTTCGTCTAATGTTATAATCCAATTTCTGTGGTTCTATCATCATCTTCCTGTTACCACCACCGAACTTACCTAGAACTCTGTATGCAACATGTGCTACTTGTTCATTAGGACTTCTCAGTGAACGCCACAAGGCTTGCATCAGATCTGCACGTACAGGTTGTATGTGATCATAAAGAAAGTCAGGTTGTAGATTATCAACACAAAGTTCCAACGTGCGTAATCCTTGGCTGATGAGTGTGGAAGAACCATTAAGAGCAGATACCAGCGGATCCATGAGCATGGGGAGATAAGGAAGAAGAGAACTTAATCTGACAGGCACAGTCAAACACAATTCAACAAACAAGTCTTTCATTTGTTGCTTGTGAAGACCAGACTGTAAACTGTTCAAGCCTTGTAGTAAGTTCCTCAGGAGAGGTAGAAATTCCTGGTACAAGAGATCATGACTTCCACCGCCTATAGACCGGAACAATGCTCGCAATAATAAGAAGTAGTTGTATGGTTCCTTAGCTGTCATAGCAAGCTCCATGGATCTATTGACAATCTGATGAAGATGAGGTCGTAGCATATGTTCATTCTCAGCAGGATAAAAGGAAACGCTGCCAAACACAAGTTTGAATAGTTTCAGGCAGAGATTACTTCGTTCCACATTTCCATTACCCATCTCTTCCATGTGTTCCAACAGATATTCTACGAGTACGGTGGCAAAAACAGGTGATGTGTCTCTAGTCACTAGGAATGAGTTACTGATCACTTGTAGCGTATAGTTATGAGCCATCCTATCCACCATATAGTCGATAGTGCTGGCGAATATTTCTCGGAATGTCTGAGGTGTCATAAGTGAGAACACCCCGGCAAAATGTTCCAATACTTCCTTCTCTTCCTTGGTTCTACTTGCTTGTTGTAACGGTGTTCGTTGTAGATTATTGGGGAGTAAACTGGAAGATGAAGGATTCAATGTGTAGACATCTAACGCTTTTAAGGCCCACTTGACAAGTCGAATGTAGACTTTCGTATCCTTGGGTTGGAATTGACCGAATGGTGGTGTCGTAGGGCCTTCCCCGCCGGACGCATTAACTTTGGAAGCAGCAAGACCCATAGTCACTGTCTTGACGCCACAGATGAGAATCTTGACGATACTACGACAATCGTTGACATTATAGTTAGCAGCAGGGGAGTTTGAGATCCCAAGCTTTGGCTTTTGTTTCTCCACACCTGCTGTGGTCTTGGCAGGACTATCTATCAGGTTTGTCTGGGGGTTCACTACTGGTTTAACATCTTCTGTAGTAGATGGTAGTTCCGGTGCTGGTAATGCTAGCTGAGTTTTTGCTTTGGCAGTGAGTACAGGAAGTTGTAGCTTAGCAATGGTTTTGAACTTGAGTACCATAGTCTCTAGCATTCTCTCAAGTAACTCTTGTCCTATGTTATCCCCTATACGACCTTGCTCTATTTCTGCTTGGTTCTTGGTACGGATAAAGTCCACCAGGTTAAGCAACAGTTTACAGGACATGGTGTGGATAGTGGTGGGCAAGGTTTCATCGTGAATGTTCTTGGAGAAGAGGTGTACAGCTTTGATAAGGTCAGACATGGGTAGAAGTTGACGGACATGATGTACTAGGTCTGCTAGGGTAGAATATACCAGAGGACGTAGAGATTCATGTGTTGTCCATCCACTACCTAGCTGGAAATCCTCTTCAAACAGTTGACTCATGTGGGGTACAAAGTCTGGAAGTAATAATAATAATAATAATATGTATATCACAGGGGAAAGGGCTGGGGTTTTTTTTTTTTTTTTTTTTTTTTAGGATAGTCTATGGACTATTTCATTTTTAGAACATTTGTTTTATTCCAATGTTGTCCTCATGCATGAGTTAGAAAGAAGACAGCCTGAAGAAATGCTAATCAACTTTTGAGGTCTAAAAAGAAAAACACCAAGTTCAATAATGCTTACTGAATATTTCTATAATTTTCAAATTTTTACAATTTTACAAAATAATAGATTATTTACATATTCTAAAATTACATAACAAAGTCTGTGGGGGGGGAGGGGGATGAAATAAATACTGTAACAATTTTTTTTATTAATAAATTTGAATAATATTTTTTTTTTCTATTTTCAAAATAATAAAAATGACTTTTTTTTTATTAAAGAATAAAATTTTGCTTAACTTTTGTTAGGCTAAAAATGTTATCACTACAACTTTAAAACTAGTGGTAAGAGAAATCAATTATACAAATAATGAAATAAATATTTTAAGAAGAAACAAATCTAAACTTGGTTTCACATCTTCTTTCAATGCAATTACCATGGGTCCCTCATACCTAGGTGCATAGATAATACACAATTTTTTTGCTTGCTCTCTTTTCCCTGTTGCATTCTTAAATTATTTTCATTAAGTAGGTGTAAAGCCAATACAAATAAGTAGATATAAGTATATTAGATGCTTGAAAGCATATTTCCTACACCTAAATAGAATCTTAAAAAGAAATTAAAAAATCTCCAAAGTTGGATATAAATATTGTATCTAATTTAATATTTAGGTACATTGAAAGAAGGTTTAATTGAAGTTCAAAAGAAAATTATTAGGAAGGTACACTTAAATAATTATTCATCTTTAAAATTCTAATAACTCACAGAATATGGAATCTAAAAAGAATTTAAACCTATAAAATAAAAACAGACTTGAAGTTGTTTTTTTTTTTGCCTTAAAATTACTTTCCTGCACATTAGACTGACTGCCAACCTCCATTTACATTTTCATATTAAAACAGATAAAGAAACAAAACAACATCATAACAATAAATAATTGGAAAATAATTAACAGTAGCTAGTATTTAATTAAAACTGTAAATATATACGAAAAACAAAAATTTAAGTAGCTGTAGGTACGTTGAAAAATGACCTATTCTTAGCACATGCTCTCCTATACCCTCTTCTTTAGATAACTTCATAAGTGATGTAACTGATGTAAGGTACCAGGAGAATATCTTCTGGATTGTTTAGATCCCCATACTTGAAAGGACTGAAGTCCTGTCATACCTCAGACTCATTCTAATACAGATAAACACATATTAACTATAGATCCCCTATAAGGGGATTTGAAATAAGATCACAGGGTTTTTTGTGCATGTACACATACCATCGGACTGAACGAAAACTCTTTTAACATTGAAATATTTTGTACCAATAATCATTAAAAAGTGTAAAAGAAAATTAATTCGACAGCTAGTGGCGTAATGTGTATGTAATGCGTGTCAAGTAGAATTACACCAATAAAGGTTAAAGATAGTAAGAAAAGACCTAGAGTTAAACTCCCCTCAATCGGAACTCCGAGCTGCTGCAACTCTATCACAGATTTGCGCACATTACGAACATATTTTTACTAATGAACCTCAGCCACTGGCAATAACAAGTTAAACGGTGGCTGTGGAAGTAGGTATATTTGTGGAAAGTGGCAACACATCAAGTTTCTGCAGAGCTGTAGGGTATTTTTTTCATTAACAACCACGATACACCACTGCTTTTAGGAGATAGGGAGGGAGAGAGAGAGAGAGAGCTTAAAAATATGTAATTTGAAGATAAAATAATATAAACTATTTAATTAAGAGTAGATATAATAATATTGAAATATTGAATGGTGGATTTTTTCTTCTTCATCTTTGGTTTGTTAAACCAAGCGTTCTGTAATAATTTCACAGACAGCACAAATGTTAACCAAAACCTCTCTAATCGCTCTGGTTCTCTCATCTAAGTAGTATACCAAACCGCATTTTGACATGGCGGGGCGGAGCGCTAAAAGTATCTTCCCTTTATTAATATCAAAATACACGTTGACGTAAGCAGTCCATATTTTCATTGATAAGTCTATACGGAAAAAAAACATTCGTATACTTCACGAAGAAAATGAATTAACTCTTTTTTCATAGTTCATAGTCTTTTTTTCTTCCGAAACCACACCACCTAATACCACAGAGTGTCGTCAACGATTCAAGGGTTGCAGGGTAGGTAAGTAGGTATACATATAAGCGTACCGCTAGATAATGACGACTACTCAAGGACGCGTGTCGCTAAATATGAATCATCTCAAGGTCATATGCTTTAGCTACAGGCGTTCTGATAGATTTCCAATGACGCTGAAGAGTGACTATTTTAAGGTTATACTACTTACAAATCGTGCCGTTAGATTTCAAGGTCGTACGGTATACATACAAGCGTGCCGCTAGATAATGACCATCTCAAGGTCATAAAAGCGTGAAGCTAGATTCCAAGGTTGTACGGTATACAATCGTACAAGCGTGCCAAAAGATAGTGGTGACTACTCAGGGAATGTCGCTAAATTTGAAGGCCGCACGGTATAACTTTAAGCATGCCGCTGGATAGTGACCATCTCAAGGTCAAGCTTTAAGCTAGATTTCAAGGTCACAGGCTTTACATACAGGCGTTCCACTGGATATTCAAGGACTCGCTAGATCCAAAGTCGCAGCGTGCCGCTGGAGAATGACGACTTCTCAAGGTCGTACAGTATACACTGTAGTAGCGGATGGTACCGCTAGGGGGGGTGCGTACTAACTGTCTCGGTTTTCATGCCGGTACGTGTACTTGCGAACAATTTGGAGCGGGGTCTCGTACTGACGGGGCAAAGGCCCTCCTACGTTGCCCTCGAAGTATTGGAATATCCTGAACCACCATACGTTCGCCAGGTAGTTGTATGGAGTTCGTTGCTGAAACACAACAAGGTTATTGTTATTCAAGGTCTATCTACCCTCTGCAGTAAGCTAAGGTTCTCGGTTCTGGATCGAATTCGCCCAAAACCGGGAACGCCGGAGAAAACTGGTTCATGGAGGTCTTGGGCCCCCACGGCCTGTCAGAACCCGGCAGTAGGAAAGTAGATTCTTATAAGCTTAACCCATCCATTGGAGCAGTTTCCCCAACACCTAAGCCTCAGAATGGGTTTTTTGTGTATGAATATATTAGATCCCTAATGGGGCACAGAGGTTCAATGTCTAATACTTTTTTTTACTTGTTTCGGTGATGTAGTGGTCAATATGCTCGCCTGGTAATAGGAGGGCGTGGGTTCAATCAAAACCGCGGTATGGAATAAATATTACTTGAGAATTTGACCTCACCTCAATAATAGTAGTCGCCTGCTGCTGAGGTAAAACTAAGCACTAAGGACTCTATTTGTATTATGTGTTCCCCATAATATGTCAAAATATGAGACCTTGGTTAGACTGCGGGGGTAAAGGGACTTTTCAGTCCTATACCAGCAGGATAAACAAGGTATATTCTATATCTATTTCATTTGTTACCTTCAAATTCATATTATTGGCGAGGGTATGGTAAACCCAGAAGAGACGGGTGGTAATATAGTAGGCAATGAGGACATCTACCGTGTAATGTCCATGGGCGACTAGAACCATTATCACACCAGCCACCGACATCACAAACGACGCCCAATGGAGGAGAAAATATCGCTTGGGCGAGTCTGAAACAAGGGAACGGCCATTGCTATCAAAAAGACGCAAAAATTGTTTTCATACCTTTATTTTCGCTCTTGATTTGGGTAATCGCGTGCTGGCTTTTCCCAGCCCCACTTGGCCTGGTGGTTTATTTGAGTAGGCGGGTAACTTCTCGCTCATTTATTTATTTATTTTATTTAGGGTGGGTTTCACCAACCTTCTTTTTAGCCCTTAACAGCCTGTTAATCCTATACAAATTACAATGAACTTAACAGGCTGTTAGCTTAACAGGACTTCTAGGGTCTGAAAAAAATGTTGGTGAAAACCACTGTTAGCATATTTATTGGGTAAAAATAATTCAATATACACAAATCCGTGGCACAAGCTCTGCCTATACGGATGGGTATACCATTTATAAGAAAAATGTATGTTCTGAGTGTTTTGTCGATCAAAAATAAATGGAAACTTGTTAAAAAAAAAAAAAAAAAAATACAATCTTGCGGCCATCTCCACCATTTAACCCTGGGGCCATCTCTACCGTTCACTTACATTCGTATATCATCAGATAGCTCATGGCCGAGTATCGTGGTGTGTCCGCTGTAGATTGTAGTCACCACAGAACGTGTGCTTTCCGTTGATGCTCAGGCCGACCGGATATCAGCTGGGAGCACTCGAGACGCTATCAAGCGGGGGAGAAGTGGAATTAGCTTTGGCGGCGCAGTTGTAGGAGGTGCTGGCTGACTGGTAGTACAGTGACAAACATGGTTGATGGACCCGCAAGCATGTTAGAGGAGCGCCAGGAGAAGGATAGAACGGCGCAGGGATGATAAATCTGGAAGAGTAGAAAAAGGTGTTGGACGTCAATGTTTATCAACTCAGGTCGCGACAAGCTACCCGCCGAGAGTTATTCACATTAATCTCACCTAGCCTAAGGCCAGCCATTCACTATCAGGTATGACCTGATCAGGTGGTCAGTTCTACCTGATAGTATATATATATGCTCATCAGACCTGACAGGCGGACCTGATCAGGTGTACCCTGTCAGGTCTACCTGATAGTGAGTGGCTGGCCTTAGACATAAGATGATGTGGGGTTCATATTTCATATACTAGGACCTATTTTAAACATCACTGTTGACCAGTAATATTCCAATCCAGTTGGGGGGGGGGGGGGGGGAATGTACTTCTTTACAGCTACAAAGCCAATTGAAACTGGCCAACTAACTGGAATAGAATGTTGCTGGAAGCCACTGGTGTTTACACGAGGCAAAACTGCATACAGGTATAACAGTAGAGAATATGTCGTGATATAGGTAGGTATACTGCTAGTATTTCTACAGGTAAACATCAACATTCAACATCTCAAGTAGGTATACCTACTCGTGATAAACAAAACATTCTGGAAACTTTATTTATTACATATTTGGCATACGTTCAAATAGGTTACACTCTATATAACCACATATCAACAAACGTGTGTTATAATTATTATTCGGAACACCCTGTATGTAAAGCACACACTGCACATCGGTAGGTAAACAGATTCTGCCAAAATGGCGACCCGCCAGAAGTAGAAAAAAAATATATAGAAAAGCAGTAGGTATGACGTAAATCTCTGTGAAAATTAATTCAATATTTGGCGTTTTTTCTATTCTCCTTCCCCTCGGATTTCGATTATTTGAAAACAATACACAAATGAATGTAATGCTCGCCACTCACCCTCAGACCGTCTGACAGCGGTCTGTCAGACAGTCGGTACGTGTGTGCCTGAAAGACCTCGAGACCTAGGTTTCTCAGGACGGTCTGACAGATCTTAGGGCTCGCTCTAGATTTTTCCGCCACTTACGCTTCTTAGACTATCTAACAAATACTGACAAACAGACCGACTGACTGACAAATTAATCATGGATGAAAAATACAAATTACAATACAGGGTCTATCACTTACCTATGTCTATGTACAAGAATAACAACGACCATAATATTGGTGGAGATCATAATGAGGACTTCGGACAAATACAGGGTCCAGTCGGTGGCTGGTACTGCATCGAGAACTATATCGGGTAGAGGTTTGTATACCTGTCGGTCTGGGACCCACTCATGCACTATAGCCAGTGAGGTGGTCGTCAGGACGAGGTTGAAAACCAGGATCAGGAACGCTGCAAATATGTATAGATGGAAAGTATGTAGTATCTTGTAGTAAGCAGTCCAACAGTCCTAAACAAAAATGGACGCGGTACACAAGGGATCAGGAAGAGACTGCCTTAGCATAATAATAATGTAGTATCTTGGTAGGGGGAAGTTCTTCTACATACCTATTCTAAGAATGCTGCATATTTGAAATCAGGCACAGGGCCCGACATGCTCGAGCCTCTTTTTCCCCCTTTACTGTAGAATAAAATAGAATATACCTTGCTTATCCTGCTCGATTGACACTAAAAAGTCCCTTTGTCCCAGCAGTCTAATCAAGGTCTCATGTATTTTATGGGTATAAGTAATGACTTTAATTAATAACTTTAACATTATGGGGCCTCTAAAGATTTATAGCAAGAGCTTGGGGTTAATAGCTAAAGTCATCTAAGGCTAAAAACAGAGTAGAGCAGAGAGCAAAGAGAACAGAGCTTTTTGCTCTCAGTTCTATGCGGTTTGAATTCGCCGCTTACCTCTACTTGCTCCATGCTCTGTGCACTCCACTAAACTCTGTTTTTAGAACTTCATCTTCTTCTTGAAAAAAAAAAAAAAAAAAATCTATCGGAAAGAAAATAAGAAGGGAGGCTGATTCGGCCTGCTTTCAGCCTATGTATACTCACTGGGTTTCAAAATTTGTAAATTTATTTTGTAAAAAAAAAATACAAGGCGAATTTCTTTTTATGTTTGTAGAAAATCTGTTTTGAATAGTGCGAGACAAATACTCGTCTTTAGAGTGGAAAAGTAAATATTGAACATCTACCAATAATATTTGGAATATATGTTTAGTATGATTTGAATTATGGGTAGCCTAATAGATGTACGTAGGTAATAATAATAATAATAATAATAATAATAATAATAATAATAATACCTATTAATCATATCTCCTACTGTTGAACTCAGAAGTCTAAAATATCAACACTGATCCAAATTCCATTTTAGACACTCGTACTTTTATTTACTTCAAATAATATCTGAATATCCTTTGTGACTTTCATTTTGAAAATGACACAAACGTCAATAAAGAATAGAGGTACCTATGTACCTACATACTAATATTGTATTATTATTTTTATTGTAAAAGACATAGCGTCGAATTTCAATCACAGAATACTGTTTAATACATTTAACATCAAAGTATTTTGACCTCCTTACCCTTTGTATTTTGATACCTTTAGTAATATTGAATGATGAATTGTCGAAGCTATTCATCATTGAGTTTTTAAACATGTTTAAATGAAATGTATTTTAGATTTTTCCTAAATAAGTAACTTGTATCACATAATAGTATTAAATGTATGAGACCTATTTCATACACGTCTTCTTAGCAAAAAATCTGCAAATACCTTTATATTTTTTAATTGAAAGTTTAACTCAAGTGCCAAAACCATTATTATTTTTTATTTGTTTAGGAATAAGTAGTTGTTAGATTTAGTCAATTTTTTAAAATATATTTATGAACATGTAATCTTTTGATTGACTATATACCTAGGTACTTACGAGTATGTTTGAATTATTTTGTTATTATGAAATTATTTCTTTTTGTTCTCTAAATACGTAGAAAAATGATTTTGATGTACATACGACGATTTTCTTTATTTCTGATAGTGTAGCTAAACAAAAGTAAAAGAAATTTATTTTAAATTTTAGTTTAATAATAATTCAGGAGAATAAGAGTACCATGATATCTTGCAATTTTTCATCCGTGAATTTTTCCCTAGTGTCCGCTTTTCCCTTAATGTGAAGCAAGATAATATCCTTCATAACATAAAATGTAATTACGTCCTCAATATGTTTGCAAATTAGAAACTTACAATACCCATCTTTAATCTTTGTCAGTATTTATAATATGTAGGTAAAACTTGACTCACTCAAGTGACTGAGACCCAATAAAGGGTTAGTACGAGTTAAGGATACCTTACACTAATGCCAAAGTGCTATTTGTTTGGAATGTTATGAGTTATGATTAATATTAATCTATTATTAATTTCTCAAGATCTTCTGTTTTTCATTTTCGCTGTACCTAAAATGATAGAATGCAGGAGCAATGTATTCGTTTCCGTGGCTATATTATCTGAAGAATGATACTTTTCAAAAAGGTCGATCAGTTTATCCGTTATAGTATAGGTATCATAATATTTGTATTACTTTTTTTACATCCTTGTGCCATTGCTAAAATCAGCCAAATATAACTTTATAGTTAAATCTAAAAAGCTGTATGTGGCTTGTGGTACTGGGAACTCTTATCAATATTACCTAGTCCAAGAAGGTGATTTGAAGATGACATCATTGCAATAGTAGAAAATTAATAATGTTTGTATTCATACTGTTTGCAAACCATCTCACTCCCAATAGGAAAGTAATCTCTTACCTTAATCTTGTTTGTTGATATGACCTTTACATGCAATATTATTTAATATTTTAAAATTGTTCATATGATATAATACCTTATGTGCCATAATCTAGTATTATTACTGTCCGAGTGCTTTGATATATTATATATTATTATTTACGATTATTATAAACATTTACTATGTTATTTTTTATTTAGCTGTTTATACTTTGGAAATCGTTTAGAGCGTTTAGTAAAAAAATAAAAAATAATAAAAACATTTTTTTTAAATAAGATTTACGTATACATCTAATTGTAACTTAAAAACTCACCAAATAATGAATAATAACTATTAAAATAGCTTCCAATGTTTTGTTTAAAAATAAGCAATATTTCGTTTACATGCAGAATTTTCTCGTTATTTTTAAAGGTGTTTTCCATAGCAAGTTTCATGCAATATTTGTATGCTATTGTATCTATCTTTCTTAATGTTTTCTGATTTAGGTACCCACTGCTGATGCTATGTGTGTATAGTAAATAATCCGGACATTAACTCACGAGTAACTGATGAGGTTTCATTTGTTTACTTCTTCGAGTTGTTGCCATGTGTAATATCTAACGTTGCCACAGAGAGAGAGAGGCGAACTAAATTGGTTTCTTGATTCCTTTTTTGGAAGTAGGATGGATGACTAGCATGAAAGCTGAGAGCTTCTGAACTATCTGTCTAGGAATATAAACACTGGCTCTTCATCAATATGTCCATTGGAAAACTGATGATTTAGTATTCTAACTTGACATGATATTATTTCCAAGGTGATCAATACACCAGGATTTAATATTGGGCCCAGCAATAGTAATCGCGAATGACACTCGCTCAATCTTGATTTAAATTTAAAACCAAAAATTTGATCGTTTCGTTCTACCCACGTTCAGAAAATAAAATTAAAACCGAGTTTACACGCTATCATAATTTTAGTAAATGTAAATTTAGTCATAATTTGTAGACATAAAACCCAATATCTATGTAATTAATATTATGTTGAAAAACTCATCACGATTTTTAGCCCGTCCTTCCTTTATTATTACGATAGTACCTAATAAAAAAAGGTATAGTGGACGGGCTATTGTATTCGCTTTGGTGTCGTCAGTCTGTCTGTCACTCTGTCTGTCCCCATAGAAGGACTTATCCAAACCTGGTTGACCTATATATCAAATTAAAGGTCTTTTTTACCAGGAACACGAAAGTGTTGGTGCAAATTTTGTCCAGAGAACCAGAAAGCCAAAAGACCAAAAAACTAGTTTTTGGGGGATTTTTTTCACATTTTCTCACACAAATGAGCTCTGATCTTGAAATTTGTCGCGACGACCTATGAACTCAAAGCGATAAAGTTTTAGATAACACTTCAGTCGTTAATTTAAGACCGGTTTTAGCGTCACCTATGTTAAGCTACGCCGAGCCAAGGCCAATAAATGGATGGGTGACTTAAACCATATATTGGGAATAAAGGGGAGAACGGGCTCTGTCTTGATTTTAAATCAATTACATGAAAGTTAAAAATCTAAAATCAAATCAATAATAATAATAATAAAATAATAATAATAATAATAAAAAATAATAATAATAATAATAATAATATATAAACTGAATAATAATAATAATAATAATAATAATAAACTGAATATTAAACAAATTAGGTAGGTACATGGGTACTGATCGAATAAACTATGGGCTAAATAATTCCCGGAGGGACGGGCCCAGCTTGTTCAAGTCTATGTAATGTTGTTTTGGGATACTTTCTAATGAAGGAAACTGAATAGCTAGTGTGCACTGGGTGCAGAATTAGTGACCGATAAAAGAATTTACAAAGATAATTTTAGGTGCCCATTGATAAATCGCCTTTTCCCAATAGGATTTTTACATAGGGTGAAATGGAATGTGAGCAGCAGCATCAAAGTGCCGTTCACCCTACATAAAGTAGACTAATATGTTTAGATATAGAATATAGACAAGATAGATAGGTAGACCAATATGCCAAAGAAAGTGCACTTTAAGAAACTCACAGTTCTGTCGGTGTTGAGTGTAAGGCACATTACGCTTAATACTGGGCTCATCACACCCTCATCTTATAGTAAATTTCGGCTCTCATGAAAATCCACCAAGAAAATTTCTTGTGGTTACTAGTAATTCTGTGATTAAGGTTCGTAATATACCTCTAAGTTTGTTCCAAATGTGACAAGCTTGTCGTAAAACGAAAAAAAAAAATTGATACTTTTTTCAACCTTAAATTTGGAATGTTCCCCACAGGAAAGATAATATTTTACTTTTCGTATTAATATAAGTGTCAGAAATTCAAAGTTATTTAAATTGATTTCAAATTTTACAGTACACCTACTCTGTTAACTTCTCAATTATAAATGTTCAGGGTACGGTAGACATTGTGGTACTACTACTCAAGTCAGTGGTGATAAAAAGACGAAAACTTCCTGCATGGATTGGATATGGTCCTTCATGTACTTCTTCAGACCAGAATTCTCTTGTCAAATGTGAATTATTGTCAGCATATTTTAGTCAAAGGGGTCTTTCATACAAAATTATCTAGTATAGATACCTATAGAATAAAATTTATAGATGTTAGCATAAGGATTTGGATTCATTTGATGGAGGTTTAGAGTTTTTTTAACAACATTTAAATTCGCACGGCGACCTCTGTCTAACCCTGTAAAGAGATTTAAAGAACTTACATGCTTTCCACATTAGGAGAAGATTCTCTTTCTCTTCTCTTTCTTCAGCTCCCCTTGTGTTTTCTTTACTTTCTTCTTTCTTTAGCTAATTTATTTATTCATGTTTTTAAGGAAATTTTTAAGCAATATTAATTATAATTCTCATTATTGAAATTGTTATTATGATTTAATTTTTATATATAATTTATATATATATATTGTATAGGGATCTGACAATTATTTTATATTTTGTAGTTAATATTATTATTGGAATCAAAAGAAATAAAATAAAAATGTTTTTAGTTGATATAATCAGAATTGAGGAAAATAATAAAAGTGCTTTAATTAATAAAAGTTAATTAGCTTTTGTCTTGTTATTTTCTTTGTCATTAGGATTTCTTTGCTTCTCTCGGCAGCCTCAGTAACCTACTGGGGATTAAACAGGCCAGGCACGCAGGTAGGGGTCCGGGTTCGATACCCGATTGTAATCAAATTGCAGAGTATGGTTGTAATGCGTAATCTTCAAATTGTTCAGATTTATGAACCTCTTTGTTGCTTCTACCAATAAAATTCTTCTCAAATCCCCCGACACAACATGACGGACGGTCCTAAGTTTAATATAGTCGGCTGGAAATATTCACACCTTGCGATGCGATGATTGAATAAAAACTCCGTTGGCAGAAATTGAGGCGTGATCTGGGAAAAGGGCGTAACGTCACTTGCACCCTTTTTCGGGAGTCTGCATTTTTGGATAGCAAATTTTGTTGTGAACAGGACTGTGAAAGAATCATCTTTCTATCTCTTTTCTACAAGTTATGGCCAATTTTGTGAACCGTGTAACATTGTGTTCATTTGAAACTGAAAACTTCGAACGCGATTATCTCGGAACTATGTTTTTGCAGTTATGCCCTTCTTTCAGATCACCCCTCAATTTGACCCTCCCTCACCCTGATCCTGAGTGTTGATGACGGACATCCATTGTTTACTGGTCGAGAGAAAGAAAATGATAACTTTTACTATGACCTGAATTTCGGCTGATTTATATGCATACAATCAACTCGATTAAAAGCCATGAATGAAAGGGAGGGAGTTTCGAAAATATTTAATTAAAGAAATATTTGAAATGGGATAAAAAAAGTTTGTGCTTCGTACATCGCACAATGTATATTCAATAAATATCCGACGGAGTAGAAAATTTAAGTATTTTTAGCTCTTGTTCTTATAGTACATTTATCTTAATGGTATCGACATGAATTAATGACTTGAAACTTTCTAAACATTTACGACAGTCGCTGCTGCTCTGGGGAGACAAATACGTATGCTTTCTATTTACTTTATTTCTTAACCATTAGATATTAGATGTTAATGCTCAAATCACCTCAAGTGTATACGGGTGTTTTATTGCATCAAATGATCTTAACTTTATATTGCCTTTTATAGGGAGCCTTCATTTTACATCCGAGATTTCCTATTATGATGATGGATTAGATTTTTCTTTTTAGGCACTTTTAATTCACTTATGTTATATGTCCGTTATAAGCTTTGTTTTTTTTCTGTTTGGATCAACTTTTATCCTTGCAATGTAATTTTGGAATCTTTGAACCGCCTCAAGATTTTAGAGGAATTCGATTCCATTGCGCCCCGAAAAATTCCAGTACTGACCTATAATACCTGCTTACTGTCCTTGTACAATGTACATAATAAAGCAGTTGAAATAACGGTAATTCATAGCACTAAAAGTTGACACTATAAATAAATCAGGTGTATTAATATCAAATTCTTAAAAAATGGACAATATTTTTGAGCGATTTATTATTTTTTCTCTCGCTCGATTATTAGCAAATTTCTCGTAAATTGTAAGAGATACCTACTGTTTTATGTGATGATCACATAAACCCGAGCTTGAGAGATATCTTGTTTCATTGGAAGTGTTGGTCAATGACATTTCTTTCTTCTTCTCTTGAGATAAGTATACTTAAGACACATTTCTATTTAATTTTGCGTTCACATTTTTGACACATTATAACTTTTTTTTTCTGAATGAAAATACCCATGGGAAATCTCGCTTCATTTTTTTCTGAAATAAATTGGCATGTACATGGTAGAAAAAATTCCACCCGAGTCTTGTAGACTTTGAATACCGATAGAGTAATCCCCCCTAAGGAAAAACACATTACCGAACAAGAGTTTTGAGAAGAAAAAAAATGTTGAACATTTTGAAAAATGAAAATGAAAATTTTTGACAACAAAGGACAAAATAATTATGACATTGTGGAAACAATTTCCCCTTTTGGATTAACCATATTAAATGTTGAAAACATACTCGCACTCGTAGGATCTGTACATGCTGCATGGAACATTTCTACATGCATGAAATAACAAAAAAGAAGATTTACAAATTTTCGAATCTTTTGTTTTCGTCAACAGTTCCCGCTAATGAATTTGAATGAATGCAAATTCAGTTAATTATTTTACCTCTTCAATACTCCTCTGCCTTTGTCATATTATTTAACTTTTCTTTTCTGCCTTCCTCATGAATGTCTGTCTCCTGCCACATTTTCACCAAATATTAATTCCCAAATTTAATCAAATCGGGGTTACCTTTTTCATTTCATAATAACTAACCATTAAGCAACCTCCGTGGCCGAGTGAATATCACACTAGGCTTGCACGCAGGAGGTCCGGGTTCGATTCCCGGCGGGGCCGAGGTTTTTTCGGCTCTTTGCTTGGAATTCGGGGTGCACTCAGCCTCAGGACAATTGAGTAGCTACTTTAATCGAGTAGCGACCAGTGGCGGCATTACCAGAGTAAAAAGAAAAATTATCAGATATCTCTGAATTAGTAAAGGAGGCTCTTAGTAATGCTGTGATATCCACAAAATTGTGAAGAAGCTCTCAGCTTCACCACAAAGAAATCGTGATTTAGATTTTAATAACTAACCACTAAGTAAGGGAAATATTCAGTCGCCTTTGGCCATAGGTATTTATTTATTCCAATAAAATAAGTACCTACCTACAGTGTATTAATGTTGTTGCCAATTTGGATTCAACAGTTTTTCTTATAACAGTTGTTCAGCAAGACCGTTACAAGTGTACCTATATGGATGTTAATTTCCTGATTTGAAAAATAGGTTCGACAATAGTTGAACCATAACGAAAAGGAACGGAATTAAAAGAATAAGACGTTTTCAATTAAGAGAAACGGGACTCAAAGAATAAAACGCTTTCAGTAAAATTCGAAAGAATTTCTTGTGAAATGCCAATTCCCATCTCCCCTCCCGAAATGTTGAAAGCAATGACCATCCCACAGCATAAAATAAGCCCTCACTTTAGCTGTCCACCCTAACAAAAACATTTCATCTTGAAATTATTGTTATCATTTCGTGTCCAGATTATTAAATGCCTTTATTTCCAGTGTCTGCAAAAATGTCCATCCAGTATTCCGCCACAAGCAAAAGGTTTCCTTAATTGTGGTGTTCAGAATGGTAGGCACAGTAATAATTGTGGTGAAACTGAAAGCCCCTTCACAATTTTTCACTACATTACCAATCTCAGAATCTATACGTACTCGTACAGTCTTGTGGTAGCTTCAAGTAAGTCAACTTTTTACACCTTTTCAAGTATCTGTGTGCAATTGCATTCGACCCTTTCCAATTTAATACTCACTAGGCCATGGAGATTTCTTATCTTGATATTAATTAGAGGTAGGTACCTACATTGTACATATTCACTTCGCACAGTCTTACTCTTACGGCTCAACAAAATTCGTCTCTTTGTATTCGTGCAGTGAAAACACGGAAAGAAGTTTCAAGCACCAATCTTAAGCTTGCACGATACAATATAAAGTACAACTTATATGGCTCCATTATAACATGTGTATGTGAACCTCACCTGTCTAAAAGCTAATTTAATTACTTTCCATTATTTTATTTGTTCACTTTTGAACGTTCATCTTAAGGATCGTGAAAGAATCACTCAAAGCAGAACAGTGTAGAGAACGCTTAACTCCTATTCAACAACGCAGAATAATAAAAAATAAAAAGTACCTACACTTTTTGTTATTACTTTGTTTGTTTTCTTTCCACAATTCTTCAGCGTCTGTCTGACCCTATAAAATTACTTTTCTTATCTTCACTTACACATTGGTTTTTAAGATCTGAGGGATTTAAGTCGGGGTCGGCTGTGTAGCACGTTATTTACCTTTTCCTTCGTGGCAAAGATAGTGTTTACTCATCGTGTAATTTTCCGACGAAGATGAAATGAAAGTAAAAGAACGAGTATAATTACTATCAACAACACAGTTGATTTTCACCGCTGTATACTTTTTCGTCTTATCGTTGCACTGCGTTCTTTTATTACCCTTGTAGACTGTGTGGGTGAATGATCCATTTGTATTTACATTCTACATTCATACAGAAGGACTTGTGAATACTGGAAGCATTGTATTATTGCATGTAACAAATGATTTAGTGGAGATGTCAAAACTACTAATGAGCTATGTTCGAGTAGTGGAGATGTCAAAGCTACGACTTCACTAGTCATTCGCGAAAAGTTAAACACGAAGTAGACCATTCATTATGATAAAGTATTTAGCGGAAATACCAAATTAAAGTACCTATGTTGTCAAGTGCTTATCAGTTATAGCCACCAAGTTATCTGTCAATAAACCACAACCACACTACCGTGGAGTTCCGTTTAGCTCGAAGCTATTAATATCAAATTATTCCAACAAAGGTGGACAAGCTGTAAATTTACATATTCCACAGCCTCTGAATTTTCCCCTTTTCATTGAAATCGAGATCTATCTATTTTGAATTATTTTCAAACATATTATATACATATTCAAAATGTCCATGTTGTCGATATATTCCCCGCCCAAAAACATTGCCTGCGAAAAAAAGTAACGCCGAAATTTGGGATTAAAATATTGGTTAGTTTTACGAGTAGTGTGATAAAAAAGGATTCATCATTATTTTCATAGGAAAATCTGCATGAATCTAGTTACACGTAATTGACGTATCACAGGAAATTAAATCATACCAGTTAAACCTATAGGTGTTTTACACCCTAGGGAAAGTTCGTGGAAGCTGAAAACATGACTCTTACCTTTTTATACGTGGAAAAATGTCTCTTTTTTATTTTTATTTTTTTTTCATTACTTTTTTTAGACATTAAAATATTATGAACCAAAATTTTATAAATTGACTTTATTTAAATGAATGTATAGCAAAATGTAAAGCTTTCATTGACGTTCGCACTTCTACCATCGCGCGCTATTTGATTTTCCCTCCTACGAAAACATGGAAAAGGAGGAATTTCTATTGAAAACGGATAATGTTAACTCTAAAGCGCTTGCATTAAATTTCATAGAAAATAATATATTGTTATCAAACTTGAATCCATCTGAAGATAATAATACTAGTACAAATACAATGAATTCTGTATTTGGAAAACATTGGCAAAAAATAAAATAAAATAAATAAAATCTATTCTATCGCAGTCAAGTGGGTTGAGGGAAGCTTTTTTAATAACCCTTTTCATGTGGAAAAAAATCTGGTGTGAAACATCATACGACTTTCTGTTACCCTTCTGTAATTTTTCATGGAAGTTTTTTTTCTCTCTTAATCAATCAAGCTCCTATTGTGTCTACCAGTGTACAAGTACATACTGTTATTAAACTGACTTAATGGCAAAGATCCATGTTCCAGTAACTGTCGATGTGTAGATAAAGATATTCATTCTCTTGAGACAATAATTGAGCACCTACTTTAAGTATTTAGTAGTAACTGTTGTCACTAAGTAGTTACTTTAGTTATTAAATAGCTAGTCGGGTTAATAATTAAGTGGATAGCTACTATCAAGTAGATGACTATCAGCTAGTGTTATCGAATTGAAATCGCTCAGCGGTGGCATTACAAGTGACAAAAATACATTACCTTCAATACCTCTGTAGGTATAGTATTTTTTTTTTTTTTTTTTTTAGCACAGTAGTTGTTTTAATGTGTTGATACCCACCAAAGTTGTGACTTGCCCTCTGGCATATAAAAAAAAATATAATATTAAATACATTCAGAGTTTTTTTTTTTTTTAAAAAAAAATAATATTAAATACATTCAGATTTTTTTTTTTTTTTTTTTTTTTTTCAAAATTATTGTTTTATAAAAATAAATATAGGTACTGGAAGATATCATTTATGTTTATAGGTCGAGCTTTTTGGAATGAAATTATTATTCATAATTAAAATGCATTTTTATATTTTTCATTTTATGTTTATTTGGAAGGGAAGCTGGGTAGCATTCACTGAATTACGTAAATTAACATTGGATGAACGATCAATTTTTTTTCTTTTTCGGACATACCTAATTTTTAAAATGCTTTAAAAAAATTTAAAATGTTATAATGAAAATTTCAGGAATTCTTGCAACTTGTAAAGTAAGTTTTATTAGGTTGCTAGAAGTTTTATTTGTTCCAAAGTTATTAAGGAAAAAATGTCCGTTTTTTATACATACAAGGTGACTCCTTATAGGAAGTCGAAGTACCTACAAGTTAGAAATGTGGATACTGGATATAATTCTATTTCAAATATGTTGTAGGTACCTACTTATTAATTGTTTGTACCTGTAAATTAATCAAAAATAATTTTTTTGTTAAGCAATTACCTAATAAGTAAGCCAAAGCCACTCAGTTTTATTACTTCTCTTGCAAATATGTAGCTATAGAATAATGTGTATACTGTATACCTACCTAGCTAATTTGATATTATTGAATGAAGGGAACACTGAACTTTTCAATTTATTTAATCATCATTTCATCAGAACTAAAATTTATTAGCAAGTGGAGAAAAACATATTTTCACTGTGAAACTCTCAAACGTAATTTAATTCAAATTAATGTGGAAGACAAATTAATCTGGAATCTGGAAGCAAATTTACCCCTCAAAATTTCCTTTTTATTTATCAAAAGAAGTTTTTTTCATACAAAAATATTCAAAATTATTTTCAATGTGAAAAACATTATTACATTTTCTTTGTGAAAGATTTTATTTCTCCTTTGTTTTAAATTTTAAATATGTATGGAAACAATTGCACTCAGATATCACAATGCTTGTACGTACTCTTCTTTTTCGCCAAAAGCTCATCTTTGAACAAAAGGATGAACGGAAAATACCCATTTCAGGTACTTAACTGTCTATAATTCCTCCACCCCAAAGTACATGATATTATATTACACATTCTCTCAGGAAAATTCGGATGCCGACTTCATTGTTGTTTACATATGAATAAATCTTTTTGTGAAAATTCTATACAGTGTTATAATGTTATAAAACAAGTAACGCTCGACCATATCCTTCTCATACTCGTCGCTCGTGTGAATTTGTAAACAAACTAGCTTACGGGTAGTAACTAATTCAAACCTCCTATATTCCTGAGTGAGAAACTAAATTCCTAGAGGAAGTCTGGCCGAACAATCCGGGCCTATGAAATGGAGACCTTTGAATTCTAAAAGCTCTAAAGAATTCACAAAGAATTCTTTTTAGGATGAGGCTGGGAATTATCCGTATTTATTATTTTATTTGAGATTTGACCACAACTAACGTTAGAAGGTTTAGATACCTCCCACTCCCTTCCCCCCCCCCTCTAACGCCCTATAACCTCTCCTGAACTCTTCAACAAATTCCACCTTAAAAGGAAAAGAGAGTGAGAGAGAGAAATAAAGGGAGGGAGAGGGAGAGAGAGAGAAAATAATAAGAATTAGGAAGAGGAAAAGGAAACCCGATTGATAAAACTCAGTTCGAAGAAAAGTTAAATAGATCAAAAGAAGGAGAAAGAGAGGAAGAAGCGAAGAGGAGAAGTACAAGGAGTAAGAGAAGGGGATGAGAAGAAAAGCCATAGAAGATGGAAGTTAAAACAAGCTGGGCTCGTCCCTCCGGGAATTTTTTAGCCCGTAGTTTATTCGATCGTGATTAAAGAAAATCAGTACCTATGTACCTACCTAATTTGTTTAATATTCAGTTTATTATTTTTCTTGATTTGATTTTTCGCTATTACTTTCATGTAATGGTTTAAAAACAAAACTAGAGCCCGTTCTCCCTTTATTCCCAATATAATGTTTAAGTCACCCATCCATTCATTGGCCTTGCTCGGCGTAGCTTAACACAGGTGACGCTGAAACCGGTCTTAAATTATCGCCTGAAGTGTTATCTAAAACTTTCTCGCTTTGAGTTCATAGGTCGTCGCGACAAATTTCAAGATCAGAGCTCATTTGTGTGAGAAAATGTGAAAAAAATCTCCCAAAAACCAGTTTTTTGGGCTTTATGGTTTTCTGGACAAAATTTGCACCACCACTTTCGTGTTCCTGGTAAAAAGACCTTTAATTTGATATATAGGTCGACTAGGTTTGGATAAGTCCTTCTATGGGGTCAGACAGACTGACAGACAGACACCGAAGCGAATACAATAGCCCGTTCCTGTACCTTTTTATTACTATCGTAATAATAAAGGAAGGACGGGCTAAAAATCAAATTTACTAGAAATAACATTAGAGATAAGATTACGGAAGGGTGCATTTTGAAGAAATCACGAAGATTGTATAGTTGAACATTGTAGGTCAATAGGTAATATTGATACAGGTATACAGTCCAGTTCAGCAAAAAATCCAAGGTACGTACATAAGTAATTGATTTCTGTAAATTTAATCAGTTAGCTGAGGAAACATTTTTTTCTTGTATTTCATTCAAGAAATTGTATTTCATTAAGACTCTTTCAATTTTTTCTTTAGAACTTATTCTTTACTTCTTTGGAGTAAAATATTTTGTTGAAATTTTATCAATTTATTTTATTACTTCGGGAAATGAAATTATTACACTTGGCTTATTGATGTCTACTTTCGTTTATTTTATTGTCTTCTAGAATTTGATTTTAAACAAATTGGAAACGGCGGTGTTTTGAAAAATTGAAAATTAATCAAAAATTGCGATTTTAAAAAGTCGAGGGCTGTATTTCGGTTGAGAAAAGAAAAGACGTTGAGAAAAGTCAGACTTGCTGACTTAAGTAAAAAGCCACAGGTGTGGAAACCTTAGACGTATGCTATACCTAGTGAATCCAACCCCTTTATCTGGCAATAATCAGGTACTTTGACATTTGACACGTCCCAGGAATCATATCAGCATAATATATGGTTCAAGTCAAATATTTTCCTGTCCCTGTATAGAAAACGTCCCTATACGGGGAATAATATAAGGTACAGGTAAAACCTTTTTATGGAAATAAAAATTCCCCAGAGCAACTAATCTTACTAATCCCCTGATCTACAGTCTCTATGTGACAAGCGAACCAAAGTGCAGTTCAATATAATACAGTAAACCGGGGGGTAAAGGAACTTCAGTAAAAGGAACATTGGTTAATTGTGTTGAGCTTAAATTCGTTACTTTGTCGTTCTTCGATTGATAAACTATGCTAAATTTTATGACTTGACTTGGATTCAAACCACACTAACCTCTATATCTGAAGTCCACCGTGCTGACCACTACACCCCTTAGGTTAGTAACTTTCGTAAAATGGGTCTTATTAATAAATTACTCTTGAAATACAATATTGAGAGGCAATTATCAAAAAAATATTACTTCTAATATTATCTTCGTAAGACACATAGCAAAAAAATAGTGGAGATGACAAAACTCCCAATATAGGTACGAGTACCTAGGTATATTTATAAAAAAAACCCGTCGCGTTTCAGGGAAAAGTCAGTTGTTACCTAAAAAAAAAGTTTTAAAAAATAAATAAAATAATTATTTGGTAGAATTGGTGGAGATGGCTGAATGCTCCTCATGAACAACTTGTTTCGTGGAGATGCCAAAATTTCAGTACCTATTGAAATTAAGTTCACGAAGAATAATTATGAAGATATTGCTTAGTTGAATTATTAGTGGAGATGACAAAACTCCCATTACCTTTCTCTATTCAATGTTGCCTGGTCTGGTCTTTTAGCTTGCTTTTGGTCACGGAATCGACCCCCAAATGCATTGACTTGCCAAATTTGGCGTTTAATTGGTAGAAAATCTTTTTTTCTTACCTGATGTGCATGTTTTGGGTTTTATTAGATATAGCAAGACTTTGGAAGCGATTATCTCCGAGAATATTTCGGATAAGAAATTTCCTTCTTAAATCAAAGTAAATACAGAAAATACGAATCAACTAAAATTACGAGATTAATGGACTTCATTTCAGCCCTTTTCATTCATTTTCCCTGTGAAGTTTTGAGCAGAGACCACCCCAGTGTGTATTGCATTGTAAAAATCTCAACACCCTTCTTCACCCACCTCTGGACCACAGGGTTTTCGGGTTTGTTTACAAACATGTACAGGAGGGGGTCCAGGGTTGCCACGTTGAAGATTTTTCGGGCAAATTTATGTGTTTGTAAACAATAGATTAACTATTGCGTACTCGTAACTCGTACACTCAGATGAAATAGAATGGTGTACATACCTCCCAATAGAATATGTACATTGTACATACGGGTAGGTCCATAGGTAAGTATATTTATGTGTCATAAAGCGAATTTAATGTGTGTGGATTTTGAAAAATGTAGGTAATATTTATTGAGGTATTCTATTTAAAATGCAATAAATGGGGGTCAAAAAGTCACAGTGGCCATTCCGCTTATTATTTTTGTTAGTTTTTTTTTTCATTTCCCACAATGAAAGGCACAGAGTACGCGTATTTTTACATTATTTTTCACTAAATAGGTACTCAAATCATTAAATCATCCTCTGCGCTTTAATTGTGGTACTCAAATAAACTGACAATTGACATTTGACGTACCTAGTACCAGATAAATGACCTATAATGCCTTAGTAAAAACTGGGTTGGGTTCCTGAAAACAACTCTACACTTCACATTTCGCAATATTTTTACGTCAAAACAACTATTGTAATGGTTATGTAATGTTTTTGAAGTATTTCCATATGTACCTACCTACAAGCATGTTGTAACTTTTACTTGGTCCTTTATGGAAGGGCGGTCTGTTTCGGATTTGGAAAGCCTACCCTGATTGAAACCACTTTGTTTCGTTCAACCATGTTCATAATTTGGCCAGAAACTCATTTTGTCATCATCTATAAATGAAAGGAGGCTTTATTGAACTCTTGTAAGATATGAAACCCTTAGGCCCCTTAGGGCTCCCTGTTCGTGACTCGATCGAGAAAAAGTAGCTTGAAATACATAGAAATAAGATTTACCTACCCTCTGATTCTTATATAGCTATAGGTAAAAATATTTAATAGTTCTGATATTCCTACCCTCAGATTCTATAAATACTTCAGGAGCCAGACCTTCCCAATTAATTAGAGGTACTTATCTCCTAATAATCTAATATTAATAATATTAACATTATTAATAATAATTCTCCTCATATTTACCTAGATATTGAGGCAAGCCTTTTCTATACAACCCCATCCATCAACTACAAAAATGACATGCAATTAGAAGACGAATCATATTTATCAAGAAAAGGGACAGTACATTAAGAGTGGCTTCTAAAGTATGAAGTTAACCTATTAGATACTGAAGGAACGGATAATTATTTTTAATATGTTCATGGTAGAGATGTGAAACGGTTCATTACGATGAACCTTTCTACTCTCAGTTTAAATTCAGTAAAAAAAGGTACTGTAATGCATTTAACCTTTCCTCCCTTAAGTTTAGAATCTTTGTAGGTCCGTAGAAGTTTACAGATTCAGAAATCCGCCCATTTATTCGGGTTGAACATCAACCCTTAATTCTTTAGAAAATTAGAACCCTTTAAAAGCCTGAAATTAGTAGCTAGGTACCTACTTTGAAGTTTTAAATGTTCTTTATAGGTAACTAACTATCTTTCATCAACACGTTTGCCAAATTTGATTAAAATAGAACGGAAACATTTCCCCCACTTTATGGGTAGTTTTTGCGAATTGTACGTAGAACCTAGATTTCATTTCAGACGCCATCGCCAGATAGGTACTTGTGATGAGATTAGACATCAAATGTGAATTCGTAGCAAGTTGAATGTTCACATGATTTTGCTTTTATGATGAAATTTTTCATGAAATTGACTACCTATGTAGGACCACTAGGATATTTGCTAGGACTTTTTCCTCGTAGGTACCATTCAGGCGAGAGATTATAATAATAATAATAATAATAATAATAATAATAATAATAATAATAATAATAATAATAATAATAATAATAATAATAATAATAATAATAATAATAATAATAATAATAATAATAATAATAATAATAATAATAATAATAATAATAATAATAATAATAATAATAATAATAATAATAATAATAATAATAATAATAATAATAATAATAATAATAATAATAATAATAATAATAATAATAATAATAATAATAATAATAATAATAATAATAATAATAATAATAATAATAATAATAATAATAATAATAATAATAATAATAATAATAATAATAATAATAATAATAATAATAATAATAATAATAATAATAATAATAATAATAATAATAATAATAATAATAATAATAATAATAATAATAATAATAATAATAATAATAATAATAATAATAATAATAATAATAATAATGTTTTATTAAGTGATATTTTCCCGTTCAAAATGAGATTCCATCAGTTCAATGATACAGTACTGTACCATACGCATACTAACTTTTCTGAAAACATGTTTGCAAAAAGCACTATAAAAAAAACCTGATTTCTTTTCTCTTACTTCTGAATTGAAAAGGGGGAATCTTTTATAGTTGAATGGTGATCTCACGTCTTTTTAGTGATACTTTTGAGTCTAGAGATACATTCATCGAGTTATAGCTGAGTACGATCCTAAAACCATCCCATTGTGCGATTATGTCTATTGACAATTTTGATGTAACTCCATTGTCCCCAGATGAATCATCAGATAAAGAATGTAAGAATGTTGGGATACCACAATAAATAAAAACATAAAAAAAAAACACATAAAAAACCCAGTGAATCCAGAGGTAGATCTACCCAAAAGGTGAAGTGGTAGAGCACCCTGATCTTAACTACCTCTTGGGTGGTGGTGTAGTGATTACCAATCTTTTGATTCTCTTTGAATTGAAAACAGTTTATCCAGCATCCTGCTGGATTGAAACTCACATGTTACCCTGAAACTATTAGATCCCATTCAGAACTGAAAATTTGACCACCTTTAATGATTTGATGTCAGATGTCAAGTAAATTATCCTTTATGGTATGTATATCACTAGATTCATACAATATAAAATGAGGGGGAGTCAATATGTATCACAATAGACTCCTATTTAGAAGATAACCGAAGGAGGGGGTATTTTACCACCCACCCCTGTGAGAGCACTACAGCACTAGTATTATTGTGGTTAGATCTCAAATAAATAGAAATAAATTCTCTGCCACACCTGGTGTTAAGTGTTCTATATGAAAATTCAGGACACTTTTCACCACATCCAAAAAAATAATGTCAAAACTGAACACATTTTCCTGATGAAGTCAACCAACAGGGGACGCCAACCGCCTCTAAAATCACGTTCACTCTAGAGCGAAACGAAACAACGGCAACATCACACGAGACGGAAAAATAGTCACACCTGGGATCCGAATCAGAGTACTCCTGCTTACCAGGCGAGCGCCTTACAACTTGCTACCACAGACAGGAACATTTTAGAGAAGTTAATATCTCCTAAAACGACACCATGAATTATAGTCTGACCAGCTGCACAGTGCACACGCAGAGGCGTTACAATAACAACTGGGGCCCTGATGTATCTTTTTGATTTGGAAAGAAGCCGGCCCACAATTATATTCTTGAACCTACGAGTATCTGTTTTAACCTCAGATCTTGACAATACAATAAAACAATACCTAAACCTATTGCTTGTATCCTAAAGGTGAAGAAAGTAACAGTGAAAAAATCCAACGTGTGAAATCAAGTCAAATACTACCGATACTTCTATCTGGTAGAACTTTATTTTATGTTTATGATGAACGAAGGTGTGCCCAGAAAGCGAATAGTGATGTTATCAAAATTCGATTTTTTTCTCGTAAAATTTTGTAATATGAGAGATTGTTTTCACATAAGTATCCTCTAAAAGTGATTTTTTAGTGGATGTTCCATTGTACCATCCCGTATAGTTTCCCCGTTGATATCATTTTGACCATTCGACGGATTTGCTGATTTCATTATGCTTCTGTGTTATCTACTAGTATATTAGATTTCAATCCGACCTTTTTTCTACTTAAGTTGACTGGTCATCGAAACTCTTGTGCTAAAAATTTCATGCATACAGTATGAAATCGGTGTTCAATTTCAAGATAAATTTACCTGTCTTTTTTAGCGACGAAATAAAAGAATCCATTAATATTGCAGGAGTATATTCCCCCTCGAAAAACTTCAGCGGGGAAAAAAGTTCTCGCCAAGTTCGGAAAACTTAGAGAATCTTCTTCAGACATTCTTTTCTAGTTTTTCTTTCATAGTTTCCTCCACTACCCTGCACTCTTTCCTAAGTTCAGGGACTTGAATTTCTTGGCTGCATGCCTCTTTGCCGTTGTACTTGTTCACATAATTGAAGCACGTCATCAGGAGGGTAGTCTATGTAGGATAAGAGTGTTGTAAGAGAAAGGAAGTGGGAAAAGATTTCTTGTACAGCATTTATTTGACAAATAGAAATGGGTACCTATAGAGTTGAGAGGATATTTATACAACAATTAGACATGAAAAAAAAAGGAAGAGAGAAAAAAAAAACAACATAAACATTGAGCATTTAAATACACTGTGTCTTCGATTTTCCTCATCTCCTCCACACATGTTATTTAAATAATAATAAAAAAAAAAATAATTTAAAAAAAAAAAAAAAAAAAAAAAAAAAAAGAAAAAAAGAATGAAAGAAATACGAAAAAAAAAAAAAACAGAACCTGATAAGGTACAAATTTCCAGCTAAAGAAATGAATTGATAGTCCTCTGGGGAATAAAACGCCCTCTCCGGTAAGTGTTCTTTAATGTGATTGACGAAATTTCTCTCTCTTCCAGACTTTTAATATGGCAGGATATAATAGAAGGTAGAGAGAAACAGGGAATAGAGAGGAATAGGGAATAGAGAGGAATAGGGAATTCCTCCATTATGTAGCACAGTGTTTGACAAGTCGTATCAAATTCAGTTGTGCGAATTTGGATTCAACTCATAAAGTAACAGAGGTATCTAGATCTAAATTTCCAACACGTTCGTTTGAGTGTAACGCTTCTAGCAAATCGAACTTCTCAGATTTAAATTAGGAGTAATAAACAAGGAATATTCTGTCCTATTTTACATAATATAGAATTATCAAATTTATGATCAATTTTGTTCATCTTTCTGGGGAAGAAATCTGTGAATTTGATAATGTCCAACAGTATCAACCACAAGACAAACTCCTTAATCTTTAGCCACCAGATCAAATTGGTGAATCTGAACATGGAATGATGAGAAACATCTGGCAAACCAATCTCAGTGGTGAAGTAGCCAAGCTTTGGTATGGATTAGGGCGTGCAGATCTTTATCTCCTTAAGGAATTAAGAATCGATAAACTTTGAATAATTAATTCAACCGAGCTGTGCTTTTTTTTATCTATCTCTCGGTTAGTTGAACTCCCACAGAATCCCATTGTCCAACACTTTTTTTTTCTTCTCTTTATCCAACAACAAACACGTCTTCCTCCAATCGCACCTCACTGACCGCTTCCAGTCCCTTATTTACGCCACTCTTGCTGTCGCCCCTTAAAAAAAAATCTGTTAACTTTGCTCGCCACTTATGGAGAAAAAAAAGCCTAGCCTTTTTTTTTCGTCAAACTCCCTTTGAAAATAAAACATTTTTAGAACCTTGTAAGGAAGAACAACAAGCTATGAATAAAAGTTGGAGTCATAGTTCGGAAGTAAAATGAATTTATAGCAGTTTTGTTCAAGCTTTTCCATAGAATAAAAATGTAATTTATGTGTGTTAAAAGATTTTTTTCAGTGCCAGGGATTGAACTCACGACACCACGATTCCTGTATCCGATACGTCAGCTAGGAAAGGCACTCGAGTATTTCACAGAAAATAGGGCTATTATTTTAACTGAGGGAAGTTTAAAGTCATAACAATAAGTCAGAGATTGACTAGGGAGGCACCGAACTGTCTTGATCTGTCTGAAAGGGCGGTAGAGAGGGCGTCACAAAACATGCCTTTTTCAGCTACTTTTTTATGCACATGTACGAGATCCCCTTTAAAGGGGGTCAGAGGCGTACTCTATAGACGAGACTAAGCGATTTCTTTGGGAATGAATCTCAAATGCTCCATATGAAAACATTCCTCTTCCAGAAGTATCAAGGTTCATCAAGGCTTATTTCTTAATTAAATACATTTAATACGTTTGCCATTTTAGATGTCACCTTGTTTTGACTTGGCGTCCGGGACACGTAGATTTCTACTTTTTTCCTTTTCTTTCTTCCAAACGAATCTTCCACTTTCACCGTTATCCTTTTTCCATTTGTTTGTTTATCGAAAGTGTCAGAGGGTATACAATGTAAATATCTGTGTTTACATTGCATTAGAGAGTACAAAAGAGAGAAGAGAAATGAATGGTAGACGGTAATAAAATACTAAAATATATTTATTAGTGATATCTTATAAAGCTATCAAATTTGTCATACCAAGTATAAATATTTGTTTATCATATACAGGGAACCGAAGGCGAAAACTCCATTTCCCTAATTGATTTATTTTTTTTCCCCAGAAAAGGGGAAAGTTCTGAGAAAAGACGAATTTTCGGATTTCAAAAGCGATAACGATGTCGCCCTTGCAACTTTTCAACGGCCATATTATCGTAAGAGCTGTTCCGCGGGCGTTTTCTTATATTTTTTATTTTATTATTATTTTTTTCCATAAAGCTTTCACTGTCTTCATTCCCTCGACTTCAGCACCTGTGATTCATTTTTATGGGACTATTAGAGGAGAAATGTACAAGCATGGCCCAAGGACACTTAATGAGCTGAAGACTGAAATTACTAAAGATTATTGTCGCTGGTTCACTTAAATCTAAGAGAGAAGGTGATGGATGACTAACAGACACTAAAACAGTCGCTCATGTTTAATCACCTACCCATCAACTCCCAAGGTCAGTTCACATTTTACACCTATGGCCGAGGAAAGATTCTTCATATTAATTACTGAAAATTATGAGTTAGTTAAAAGGACTTTTCAGTCTCTCTTTGGAAGGGTATAAACAAACAAAAGCAAAGTATCGTGTTACTTGTCGAAAAGCAGGGGAACGGAATCAATTAGATAGAGCTTTAGCCTACTTATAAACTTGTTTATACCGTGAGATCTATCACACCCTGTAAATATATTTCCTTTCTTTATTTTAGGATGAAATATGATAGATTTTCCTTTTATCCTTACGTTTTTCCTGTAGTAATGTTCATAAATATTTTGCTTTTGAACCCGGCAGACGTAAAAAATATCGGGAGGTGGGGAAATGTTCAGTCGAAATGATCAGTCTTTCCTGACACCCTCGTCCGGAGGTATAGGGTGTCAAAGTAATCTATAGGGTGGCAAAGAAGTTTTAAAGTGCACCAAAAGAGAATTATATATCCACAGGGGCTCATTGTTCAGTCGTTCCAAAAAGTTTAGATAGGTATAAAACTGGGGCACTGAAAAATTTGTAAAAATTGAATCTGGCTCCGTAAAGAATACCTATGAAGTACAGTGTTTCTTATTTTTTGTTTAATCCTCCCTTCTAAGCCCGTTTCTAACTCTCATCTTTAAATTAGGTCTTGTCTCACCGTTTTTCACGTGACTATGCCTGAAAAGGCGTACTCACTTGGAAAATGGTGAGGCATCAAGTCCCTTTTTCAAAATGTGATTTTTTTTCTCATTCTTTTTGGTTAGTGAGTGTTTCGCTTCAGTGACACTTCAGAAATCTTCTCGACACATTTTCACGTTGATTAGAAAACATTTATCTTCAAAAATGTAAGGCTAAATGGAATGGTCTACCTATGTCCCACTGGCTATTGGGTTAACAATACTGCGTGGGTCCGAAACTCTTGGAAATCTCTACTTCTGTTTGTTGTTACGTATTACAGTAAAGATTAAGCTAACAGTAATACGAGTATTAGTTATAGTCTAACAGACAAGTAATTTGAAAGGAGAAATGATACCATCAGACGAGTGTAGCATCCAAGGCATTTATTTTCTAACCATCCATCGCATCGGTTAACCCTATTAATTATTATGCAGATAAATTAATGTCTCAACCATCAGGATTAGGGAAGTATAAGTTACTGGATGACTGAGTGACCAGAGTCAGTGGAGATGTCTAAATCACCCAAATTGATGGAGATGTCTAAAACACCGAAATTGGTGGAGATGTCTAAAACACCGAAATTGGTGGAGATGTCTAAAACACCGAAATTGGTGGAGATGTCTAAAACATCGGAATTGGTGGAGATGTCTAAAACACCGAAATTGGTGGAGATATCTACACAACCTAAATTAGTGGAGATGTCTAAATCACCGAAATTGGTGGAGATGTCTAAAACACCGAAATGGGTGGAGATATCTACACAACCTAAATTAGTGGAGATGTCTAAACTACCGTGGCAGAACTGAGGTATTTCAACTTTGTGGGAGTATTTAAAATCTTAACAGAGTCGTCCTTAGATGGCCGTCTGTTCCTTTAATTTTCATAAGAAATCTTACCCGCTCATAATAAAATTGATTGGTTCACGAAGTTTAGTGATAAATCTGAGCGTTTTGTGTAACTGAAGTTCGAACTATTTAAAGAGTTTTGTCCCAGAATGTTCGACAGCTAAGTTACGTACGTGTCAACTTTTACGTGCAAACGTGAACTGTGTGTGGACTAGAGAGAAGTAAATTTAAGTTGTCTCGAGGAAAAGGGATTTTTTTTTTTCTTCTCCAAAAACGCCTTCAAACATGCTTTGACAAAAATGGACAATATTTGTACTGTAAGATTTTTCTCTTTGTTTTAAACTAATGGAGGGTCGGTTTGATATCTACTTAAAACTCCCTCGGTCCGTTCTTTTTCTCATAAAAGGGGGTTTTTTTTTTTTTTTTTTTTTTTTTTTTTGTCATATCTCTCACATCTTTTTATTTCATCATTTATTATTAGCCTGACAGGCCTTGTGGTCTGTAGCTTGAAATATGCAGCTATATGAGTGCAACTGATGATGTGATTTTTTAGGGTTGTTTTTCCCAGCTTTGTTAGCAAATTTGTAGGAGAGCACTCACAAAAATTGGCTTAAAACAACATCCTTCGTCGAAAAAGTTTTAAAACTTGTTAGATTGTACATAAAAGACAAGAGGAATAGAGAAAACTCCTTCTATTGTTTAAGAAAAGATGGATTAGGCGCCCTCTTAAGGGCTTAATATTTTTTTCTCTTTTTTTTCTAAAACATTGTAAGAACAGACAAAGCCCAATAATGTCTTTTGTTGATAACTATAACAATAGATTTTTCTTTCTTCGTCTTCTTTTTGCCTTATAAAAAAGAAATTTATTTCAGAACTTCGTAGGACGTAGGAGAATGATTATTTTTTCTCCTTGCTGTCCCTCAAAACAAGATATAAATCTAAGAGATAACGTACGAGTACTTAGTACTCTATGTTTTGTTAAGGATAAGCCCCCTTCAACCCCCCAACACTACCTATATTGTCGTTGAGATCTTGAGATAACCCACCTGATGGGTTTCAGAAGAGACTCAAATTCAACATCTTTTGGTGAAAAACTTGAACCCACTCTCCTTTGAAATTGTGCCCTTATTTTTATTGAAAAAAACCACAAACCACATACTCAACCTCTTCTGAAATATTTGGATCTTGTTAAGAAATTTTGTTGTTCCATTTTTATATGACCTTGTTTTTGGTCAGTCATCAATGAGAACATTAATTAAAGCGGCTGGGACAAATATGTATAAAATGGCCATGTTTTCTAGTTTGATAACAAACAACTTGCGGTAGCTACTACACTCGTGTGTTCTTTGGTGATGGAATATTTGTTCAAAACTTAATTACTTAAATGTATTTTTCCCATAGCGCAGAGCGGGCCAAGATCAGATATAAAACTGATATAGATATAAAACATAATGAGTAAACGAAGAACACTCACCAAACAAATAAAGAATAAAAGACATTGATTTTTTTAACCAAAAAAAAAAAAAAAAAGAAAGAAAAAAAAACATATCCAAAGAAGTTCTTTGTGTGTAAAGAATTGTTTTATTATAGTTAATGAGTTTAATGACATAAGGACTCTAAATGGATAAACACACCATCGAGTTTAAGTTGTGTTTATTGCCTCATGAGTAATAGGTATTTTAACATACGAAGTCCCAGTGTTTTCAGCTGAAATGAAAAGCCGGAAACAGTAAAAATCGAATTGTGAGAAATTATAATTCGAGAAATTAACCATAAAAATTTTTCGGGGATTCCGTGTTGGTTAGTTAATCATCGGTATTTACGCTAACAACGTTACCTTCTTTCCGTATGAAGGTATATTTCTTCTTTTCTACAAGTGTTCGAAATGTCTAATTTTATTTGGGATCGATTCTAAAATATAACTAATTCTATGAAAATATAGGTACACACGCTAAATAATTTTATTTGCACTTTGATTGTAGGGTTCAGATCTCTCAAACAGACTTTGGATACACTTTCAGACTTTAAATCCTGACGATAGAAAATTCCTCAGTCATCAACCTCGCCCAATGGTTTTCAATTCCACTATTAAATCACTATTGTCATGTTGTCATGTCACCGAAGTGACGCTTTATGTTTATAGTATAGGCAATTCATTATAGACCGACTAGTTACTGCCAAAGGTGACTCAATAGCCCTCAGCTGAATCATTAGTTCGCAGAAGCCAGCAACTGTTGAAGGGTTAACTTGCAGAAGACAGTGGACACAGAAGAATGCATAGTATGTAGCTTGATAATTACATTTGTTATTACACAGAGAAGCAGTTATATTGTTTTGTTTCTTTGTCGCATCAGTATTAACATTTTTTTCTCTCTACTACGGGCATTGGTAGGTTTTGAATGTAAAATCTTGTGAGTCGAAATTCTTCTCATAGTATTCAGTCTTGAATTCGCTAACTGCTTTAATTTTTTTCTTCTTTTTGCCGGAGAAACAAATCCTCATACGCTACAATTTACCGTGCTTCTAAGCCATTAAGAACAACCTGATTTGAACCTCTGTGAACTTCCAGGTTTTATTTAAGTCATCTATATCAAACAAATAACACCGAAAGTAAAAAAAGGGCTCCTGAACCACTCATTATTTTCATGTTTGTCATAAAACCCACAAGAATTCATTTAAGTTCCATAATGGCTGGTCCTCTATCATTTTGGTTTGACTTTTGCCCTCATCAATCACGATTAGAATAGATAATCTAGTACCCAATACCCTGTTTAGCTGTTCTACCATCCGAGATACATGGAACTATCAAGTCCCTTTATACCAATACCTTGTACTCACTTATAGTGTGGTAGGTGGTACTTGAATCCAGCCTGAATCATTCTAGACAAATATTTTCAAGTTGGGCCTGGATGTTTTCTCACTTTTCTATTTCCAAGGGCGGGCGGCTCGTACACACTACAAAAGTTTGCTCAGTTTCTCAATTTCACACCAAAATCCTTCAATGTATTTACATTTCGCTTTTGTAACAAAACCCATAAATCCTCATAGGTATTATTTTCCTCACCATGGATAAGTGTAAGTATACGGTAGGTACTCGTTAAGCATATTCGGACACGAGAATTTGTAAACTCACACTTGAGTAGAATTAAATTTAAAACTCTCTACCAGTAGATTATCTCGAAACTTTTTTTACATTGTCAACAGCTCCTTGAGTGTATTTGTTTTTAGGGATATATTTACCCCTCTTATCTTTTGCTTTTCTGAAATTATTATTGTCAGCATTGTCCAGTGTATGTTAATTTACTTTAATTAAAAAAATATGTAAATAAGGGTCGCTTGACTAATATCTAATGTTTTTTTAGTAAAAATTGCTGACACATTCTTTTCTGTTCCCCCAATAATCCAGCGATCCTCATTAGTGCATTATCTTTTGATATCTCTGGGACTTTGTTCTCTCTTCTATTTTAATTTTGCCTCAGTGGCAAAGTGGTCAAGTTAATCTCTCCCATTGTTTATCTATTAGAAACAAGAGACCTCTCTAGTCTCTAGCATCTTTAGCATCATCATCGTCATCATCATCATAATCATTTGTTAGGTAACTTGAAGTATACTTGTACCTACCTACTTACTACCGTTTTCTTCTCATGTTTTGTTTCTTCTTTTTGTTTCACTTGTAAGTTGAAGGGCTACAATTTGTAAACTTATAATTTGGTCATCTTCATTGTTCAAATCTTCTTGATTTAAACAATGAGGACAAACCGAACAATGGATTCAAACCTGGGTGTTCAGATCAATTTAATGTTCAACTTTGTTTTTCTGTTTGAATCAGTATAGTATGGATTCAATTTTACTTGTATCAACACCAGACATTTTTAAAATCTCTAGTGCTCTTGACATTTTAGAAGTACTAAGATTAATAATTAAAAAGTTCTCTCATAATTTTAATTTTGTTCGTGTCTGTTGACTACAATTTTTGTCCTCCCCGTTTTCAAAATTTCCACTCGAATTTTCTTTTTCAGAGCTCTCTAAACAAATTTGATTCCGTGTTTGTTTTTGTGCCTAATCCTTGCTTGGGGCATAACTGTGAAACTGTTGTACCGATTTTGATGAAATTTACAGTGAAAATAATATGAGTTTGTGCAGAAAAAAAAATGTCAACTTTCTATAAACCTTGTTTCCTCACCAATCTTGAGGAAGATCTGTGCCACACTTGGTAGGCATTTTTTTAATGTAGTTACTTATTTCACATTTTCTTACGATGTTTACAGTCTATTGAGTGAACACTGTTGCAAAAGATATTCATCAGAATATTTTTACTTTTATCTTTTTATATATTTTTAATAAAACTTTTTTTGACATTAAATTAACTTTTATATAAAAAGTAAATAAGTAAATAAAAAAGAAGAAAAAAGAAAGAAAAAAATGAGGAATTGAAGGTAGGTAGGTAGGTACAAAATTATCTAAGAACTTACTTTTTCTTCTTATATACTATCCCTTGCAATAGCGAGATAACGACATTACCTTCTTACTTCATAAATTAATGTAAGAAGGTAACTTATTGATGTTTTTTGTGTACTATGTAGGCATAGATAGGTAGGTAAGTACCTATTTGATTTATTGCAAATAAGTTATTAATACTTTCCAGTAACCTCATTACCTTTTTTCCCATTAATACTTGGGAACTGTAGGTATACTTACCTACGAATATAAGGCAGATACCTAGGTACTTGCCTACGAGTACTTTTTTAAAGATTCACTTGAACTTACTTATTTTAATTTAACATACCTACCTACCTAGGGCTACTATAAAAAAACTTGCCGATAGTAAAAAGATTGTACAATGTACATAGGTAGATAAATCTCCCAATAGCTACATTTCAGCTTTCGACATGGAATTTAATTGCTGTACATAATTATGAAAACTGTTTTTATGCCTTTGGTCATCTAGATTCTAGAAGCATTCTCAAAGGCACAGGAAACGTTTTCTACTTTTTTCTGCTGAAAGCTTTGAATACAAGCACTTACACAAGCTGCTAGATGACGTTTTTTATGTACATACAAGATATTATTCTTTCGTTACAAAATATGTCAAATAAAATGCGGTTTTTCATTCACTCTGTTTTTGTACGAAGTTAGGTACCTACCTCAGATTTTTAGACCATGCAGTGAATTAGGTAAACGTTACGTACTACGTACTATACCTACTGAATGAAGCACTAATTAAATCTTCGGCTGAGAGTTAGGCTTCTGAATGTGTTACAGTTATATGCCGAGAAAGAGCTTTCTGAAACTTCCGTCTAAAGCAAAAATATGTGCTTTTGACGTACTATTTTTTCTTTCTAAGTTTTTCAAAACTTTAATTATTGTTAATTAAAGGAAATTTCAAATGAAATAATAATAAAAAGAACCCACTTTCTTACTTTACTCACCCAACTTTGAAAAGATTTTGAAGTAGAGTTTTTGTGTTAAAAAAAAAGAGTTCGCAATTATTATTTTTGTTTGCCTCCCCTGCATTTGACTTCTGAATTGAATTTCGACGAGCCAATATTACGTTTCCAAGTCCACAATTTCATTATTTCTCCGAGAAGGTCAATGTGGAAAAACAATTTATTGATTTTCCAAGACAAATATTAATATACTTGCACAAGGAGTTGTTTGTATTGAAGAGCACGCAGTAGCTCCAACCGCCAAGTCAAATTGAAAATAAATGTGAAAAAATATATTGTATAACATTGAAATTACAAAAAATGTTTTCATCTACGTCATTACGTGGGTTTTTCAAAAGTTTATAGCTGAATGGAGAATATAATGTTACAAAAGTTCAAGTAGAGATCTGTAGCGAGGAGACTAATAAAGGGTGTTCCAATAAGAACGCAAGATTTGAAAGGGTCATAACTTTGTTATGCTTTGTTTTAAAATCTTGCCCAATCTTTGACAGATTGATTGTAAACAAATCAAAATTAGTCATCATGGAGTCTAAAACTGTTCAACAACGCGTTAGCATAATAAAATCGACACATTATCACTTTTGCGCGAGCATTTTCCTAGTCGTAATCCTGTCATTTTCCGTTTTTTGAGGAGAAATGGCCTCCACGATCTTGTGATTTTAACCCCCGGACTATTTTTTGTGAGGGCATCTAAGTCACAGATTTACACCAACAAACCTACAAGCTTTGAAGCATTGAAAGGTGAAATTAAAAGTTGCATCAACGAGATACAGCCTGATTTCCTCGAATTTGTCATCGAAAATTTTGTCAAAAGGAAACGAATGTACCATCAAAGTCGAGGAAGTTATTTGTCTGATTATTGTTCCATACAAAATTTCAGAATGTTTACTTCTCAAATCATCGAAGAAGTCCATTTTATTCCACGGAGAACCATCCTTTATTAACCAATCAAATGTTGCGCTCTTATTGGGACACCCTTTACCCTTTAGTAAGTAGTAGGTAGGTAGGTAGACAAGAGAGAGAAATGAACAAGAAGGAAAAACTTGTATTCCAATCGGTCATGGAAGATGGATAAAAAAAGCTACTGAAAATGGCATTTTTTACAAAGTCTTTTTTCTCTCTGTTCAAGTGTTCGCCCTTTCCTTCTTGTTCTTCTTCCTCTTCTTCAACATTGACTAAGAATTATAAATTATCTACCTAATAAGAAAACGAAACTTCCATATGTTGTCAACACAGACAAAGAATCTCATTTATTTCTCTCCTAGAATCACTACATACACCATGTTGCAACGTTGAACATACCTATAAGCTCACGCTACGTATTGAATCCATTGATCAGAATGTACGAATGATTAATTATCGTTTATTCTCGAGTATACCGGTCAAAAATTCCTTGATCCATGTCAATCTTAAGGATTGATCACAAATCAAAATACTCCGACGTTTTTTTTGATGGGCTCAGCCGCAGAGGATCAAAATGGAGATTTGTTTACTCAAGCCCCATGGGGGAGCGGACTCTACATCTCCTGATGGTGCCCAATATTCCGATAGGATAGCTCATAGATCATATTTTCAAATCGTTATTTTATGTGATCCCGTTTTTGTGGGCAGTAGAGTTGTCTCCAATACCTACAGTACGATTTAAGGGCTGACCGGGTATTAGGTGTCTTCGTTAGATTAAACCCATCCCGATACATCCATGCTGAACGTTGCTTAACTTCAGCGATGCTCTAGTAACTGGTGTACGATTATATTCAATGTTGAAAAGTCCTAACTTGAACCTAAAGACGGAATGGCAGTTTTGAAGTGTAATTGATCGGAAATTCGAACTCAGTAGTCAAACAAAAAGTGCAAAATGTTGAATAATTTTCGGAATTTCTAACCGATTGACGATAGTACCCCATAGTGGTGAGAGTTTGAACCCATAGTGCAGACCAATAAAGTTGATTGGAATTGTGAACCAATATTCAAATTGTGGGGACCAATTAATGAGGCAAACATAAAACAGAAAGTTAAGAACAATCCACAGGGAAATGGAGAGAAAGAGAAATAAAGAAAGGGAGAGAGAGAGAGAGGCTTGGAAAGAAGTTTACAAGGAGAACGTCTGAATACTCAATAAGACACCCAGGGAATACGAATAGTTCACACAGCCCGTAATTACAATTATTAAATTATCACAGGCGGACTCGGGAGCAAATATGGAAATTAGAGGAAGAAAACTAACTACCTCTTCTCTGAAGTAATTTTTAGCTTAGGAAGAACGGGAGATGAACCTGTGTATTTTTCGGACTTGTTATGTAGGTATTAGAGATAAAACAATTTTACATTCAATTCAATTGACGAAGGTATCTGCTGAAGTTTTGTTCGTGTCCTTAGCTTGTATACTTCTGATAAGGAATGTCGGGCCCGGTAACAAACAACGCGACGTACTATTTATTTTAAGTAATTACATAAATAATAAAATATATATATATAAAAACAAGGAAATTCTTCAGTGGGTACCTATACTCGTAAAGTAGAGTCTAATTACGTGGAACACCGTCATGTGCTTCTGGCAAATCCGAGTGCACTCAGCTTCGTGAAGACAATGTTGAGAAGTTGTTGAAATGTCAACGAATTAACGAAATGACAATGTGGTTTCCTCCTGGTTATCCTTAGCAAGTTGGCAACTAAAAACTGGGTTCTCCCTACAGCTAAATCCTAACAATGAAAGAGAGAAAATTCGAATGCTAGCCTGAAATTTCTCGCACGGAAGGGAGACCTATTAAGGACGGTAGCATTCGAAGAATTCATAACATTTTCGGACGGACGACAAAAGGTGAGAGGGGAGAGGAACATTTTTATCATTAAGAGCTTTTTGCAAGGGGGAGGGGGGGGATTTGAACACTTTTTGTAAAATGCTCTGTGGTTAGTTAACAATACGTACTGACTCCCGCAGGTCAGCCTCTTCTCTTTCCAACAGGATCAGTCCCTCCCATCCTCCCCTGGATTTCTCTCTCCTCATTATGATCCCCTATCTCTTCCTCTTCTGCCTCACAATCCTCTCATTACTCCAACATTCCCCTTCCATTCCCTCCGCTACATTAAATAATATTTCAATCAATAATATTTTTATGTAGGTAGTTTTCGTATTCTATCAATCTATTCCTAATAAGTTTATTTATTTTCTTTTTAATAAAGGAAAGAAAAAAATTTGAAAAAAAAAAAAAAAAAAAAAAAAAAAAAAAAAAAAAAAAAATGCCGGGTTCATTGACCCCTAGCGAGACCAACATACAACATAGATGGCAAATTGAACTGTGCTAGCGGGATCCAAGTACCTATTCAGCATTCATGTCAACATGCCTTTTTAGAAAGGATTGATAAATGGATTTCAGGGAGCTTTTGAGGTCAATGAACCCGCCTGGCAATTTGATTACGAGACAGGCTAGGGAAAGCACCCTATTCTCCTATTATCTAGGATTCGAGGAGTAATATCTCAACAGAACTGTTATCTGTACTGTAGATACTGGTAGTCTAGTCGTAGTCGTGCAAAGGTTCATTCACACATCATCACACAAGTGTTGAATGTCAATCTGATTCTATTCCGATTGCGACGATTTTGCCCAAGTTGACAAAAGAATTTGTAGGAGACATTAACAGACACTTTGAATGAGCAATGGAAAAGGAAAAAGAAATAGAAGACGGCAAAAGTGAATCAGAAGACTTTGAAGGCATAAAGATAGATATTGAAGAGAGAAGAGGGACACATAGAGGAAGAATTAGTAAGAGACGACGTTTAAAAGCACAGGATACAAATCAATGGAGAAATAAAGAAGAGAACTTTGTCCAGCAGTGCACAAATAACGGATGCCCATGATGACATTGAAAAAAAAAAAAAAAAAAAAAAAAAAAAAATCGCAAACGTTTTCTATAGTGACGTCGCGCCACGCCGTTGGCGTGCTATCACTCCATTTGGATTGTTGAAACTATCGTCAATGGCTACCTTAAACTTAAAACCAAAAGTTGCGTTGGAACGTGTGGCTATTTCAACTGTTGCACTTGCTACCCCAGTATGAATTCAAAAGAAAAATGTATTTTTTATGTGTAAAATAGAGCTGAGTAAAATCAATTTCTGCTCTATCAAAATTTGCTAGAAACCTCACAGTTTGGTGGAAATGTCAAAAGGTCAAAACTCATCACAGTTTGGTGGAGATGTCAAAACTCCCATCACAGTTTGGTGGAGATGTTAAAACTCCCCATCACAGTTTGGTGGAGACGTCATAACTCCTATGAATTCGACACATGGTAGCCCCCCCCCCCCTCTTTCCCTAAAGTATTTTCCACGTGTAGCTATCCTGGCTGGCGTAGGCTAAAGTCCCCTTTTCACCCTGTTTTGCAGAATTCACAAACTTTTCGGATACATGTTGTAGCGCAGTCAGAAAATATCAGGAACAAGGAGAGATGTAATTTGAGAAAAATACATGGAATGATATTATACAAGAAAAGTTTACAATTTCAAAATAGTGCGAAGTTCTCAATAGAATTATAACTGAGTAGCCACAAACTTTTTTTGTTTGTTTGCGATGTGAATCGACTAGCAAATAGTCGGCATTTGCGTAAGATAAAGTTTTTTTTTTTTTTCCTTCAACACACGAATCATTTCCTCGTGAGTCAGCTAGACTGGAGCTTCTATTCACACCAGGCGGTTTTAATATTAGACGCATCAAAGAAACAATGAGACGTTGTGATAACCGTTGTAGCCATAGGCAGTGCATAATTATTATTATTAACATGATACTAGTAGGTTTTATTATGTAAAGTATAAATTATTTATTATGGGTATCCTCTGGTGGCTGTAATAATTGCTCCGCATGTTCGAAGTTGCTAAGGGAATGTATTTGCCATTTAACATAGCTTTTAGCCTCATAGTAGTAACTTATAGTAAAACAAAAGTGAGGAAAATCTGACGTGATCTCAAAATGAAGTACTTAATCCTAATAACTAGGTAAATGGCGAAAACACTTTGTCTGATAAACTACAGATTTGCTCTACTTGAATGTCAAAATTCTCAACTCATTAATTTCAAGCTTCATAGTAATATTGAATAAATATTTGCCTGTGCAAGTTGCAAATGGTTCAACCTTACTCTAGTTTTATTAAATAAATATTACACCCATTTCATTGGTATTATCTCTCTGCTGCTGATGCTGTGTTCTGATACTATCTGAATAATATTATATTGCGTTCGTATGAAGCCTAGAGCTTTCATACTTTATCTACAAAAACACAATTCGCGCGTGCAAGTCAAATAGTTCATTCAAAATACTATCCATCTCGATAGAAAAAACTCAAGTCAACTAAACTGTAAACGATTTTCATTTTGGAGTAATTTCATGCAGTTGGGTGGTTTTTGGAGCGTCAGTTTGGTGTGTGCCTTATCCGAGGAAAATATTTCAATCAAAATAGGTACCTACGGAGGTGCTTTGAGAGAAAAAATCTTATTATTAATAATAATAATAACTCCGTTAGAACAGGTGTTGCCCTGAATATTCTCTTAATATTACGCTTTACCTAGCTGCTATTTTTATATTTTATTGATTGTACGAGCTGGGAATTTAATTAGGAATTCAGAACTAATTCAAAAAGAATACCCCTCTGAATTCATAGCAAATTGTTTTTTCACATTTCGTAAATCTCAACTTTGAGATAGGTAGTGTGAGTTTGTTCACACCGGCGCGGCATCGGCACAGAGCTCATCTTGTTATAAAGTCTGAGATCTCATGAGTGCCACAGAAGCCACTCACAACATAAATAGGTATCATTTATTGGACTTATTGGTGCAATACCACAAGAGCTATCAGCAAATTACGATTTCATAAAATAGCAATTTCCTTCTCCATGCTAATGATCGAACTGAATAGATCTATACTGAATGTATACTACTAAAAGGATCGTGTAGCAAAAAGAAAAAAAAATGCAATGATCGCTCATAATTCAATTGCAACAAACTCTTACTGAAAAATTGATATTTTGTCAAGGCTACACTAGTTAATATGCTGGCAGAAAGGCGGGTTCGCTATGTACTGACCTTCAGTCTAATATCTAATCAAATTTATTTTTATGTGATCCAGTTATTTTTCCAATTCCCATAAAATATTTAACAGGTTGGAATGTCTTGTACAAAGTCGCGTCAGTCAAAATTCATTCATTATTATAGATATAGGTCTACACACATTTTCACTCAGAACGTGGCTATAATTTGTGTCGCCATTCTCACAGACACGTTAATGATTTATCTTCTTAATTAGAAAGGAAAATACCTGAAGAAGTAGATATTGATTAGTAACTATCAGAATACTGAACCGAACTCCCTTCACCCTCGCAAACTAAAGAAAGTCTCAAGTCTTAACATGTATTGTATTTGAAAGGCGTATTTGAAGCATATAAATTAATATGTTTATAAGCCATGTTTTTATAGTTCCTATCCATCCATCCTTCCTTGTAATTAATGATAGAAAAGACAGTTGAACACTGACAAAACTCGCGTAATCTCTACTTTCATTAGTCTCTCGAAAAGGTTCTTTCATGTCCTGTGGTTTGTGGATATAAAAACCATGTAAAAATGAGATTCCATTAGAACATCTAAACTAAATTGCCAACATTGCGATACCAATTAACCAATAATTTTCACCTGCAAATACTAAGATGACGTCATGCAGACTAGACCGCAACTAACGAACTAGATATCGATATTTCATCATAGATAATAGCAACAATTCTATCGATAACTACTTGAACGTTGTAAATCGTAAACTACATATTAAATCGTGAATTTAATCTTTGTAATTTTATATATTTTTTATTTCACTTTTTCTTCTAATGTTCATATTTTTCTCACTTCAATTATTTTATCCTTCAGTCCGCTACTTCTCTGTCTATTGAAGTAGGTATTTGTTTGAAGTCGGTTTCGCTCTACCCTCTGAAATAACGACATATTCGGCAAATAAAATAAAGGTAAAAGAATGTGCAAAGGTTTAATCACACTAATTTTAATTAAATATGTTCGAGCACAACTTTTGTCACATTGAGTAAGAATTCACAAGCAAGAAAGCAATCACAATAAATAACTCAGGTACCTGTCGACAATGAAATTGACATCAGATCAGAAGGAAAGACAAAGCGAAGGCAAGAAAAGGATAAAACAATGGCAAAATGTAAATTTACACTATTTGACTTCTTCTGCTATAATGTGTTCTCAATTGAATTAAAATCAGAAGCATATTTCTATTCAAACACGTAGAAGTAATGCAACAGCTACCTATAACGTATAAAGAAAATAAATGTTTTATTGTAATAAGAGTATACCTACCTAGTACGTACCTAAGGAGACAAAAAGGAAGAACATTCTAAAAAAATTGCTAAGAACTACGAACACGTTAAATAACGCCCCAAGCGTATTGCTCAGTTTTTTCTTCTTTTTAATAATAGTAATAATAGATTCTTTATTTAATTATGTTTCGCAGTTATGCGAAGGAATGCTTTATTTTACGGATCTTTCATGCCTGAATGAAACTTTCCTCTACATCCTTAGCTAGAGCGTTCAGGAATCGAAAAGTCATCAGTTCGAGACCAAGAAGTGATGGAATATTGCACCAATAAGATGCCCTCTCCTAGCTATTGTAAATTTATATAGAAAAAATCAAGGTTTTTGAAATATTATTACAGGCCTTACAGGGTGTTTTTCAGCATCGGAAAATTATTACAGACTTATATACAGGGTGTCATTGGGTTCAAAGCAATCCAACTGTTCCTGTTCCGTTCAACCATTGCTATTTTAATAAATTATCCCTTTGATGAAAGGCCGGAAGACTGTTTAAGCTGATATGAAGTGCATCTTGAAATTTATACTTTACATTTTCATTCTTTGAGCTTTATATCAAAGAGAAAATAAAGTTATTAAAATAGCATTGGTTGGATGGAACAGTAGACTTTAATTCACGTCAGTATAAGTAATAATTATCTAACACTGAATTATTTCTATTTTCTTATGAGAATGAACCACGGCAACAAATGGTAATTGTTATGGATGATTCATTGAGAAATAAGACGATAGAGACTTTCATGAGACTTGTGGTGTTACTTATGTGTTAGGACTGTTGGGTATTTTTGTCTGGGACCGTGTTGTACTAATAGGCTAATCGGTGTTCTATTCAGTCTGGTCAAGACATTTGACCTGGTTGTAATTTCAGTGAAACGACAAAGTGGCTGAGAACCTCTGTTAGGTTTGTTTCAAAAATAAGATCGAAACGCGTCCTTGGTTTCCCTCAGGTTTTGACTAGTTGGCTCTGTTTGGAAGTCATAAATACAGATTATAAGAGCTAGGTAGGTATCCATTTCGCTTTTTTATATAAAAATAGGTAAATAGACATTCTTGTTATTTCAAATCATAGAAATGTGTTTTTCGAAATCGTGAAACGTCCAAGATTTTCTTCACTTGACCTTCTCCTTGGAAGCTTTCCATTTTCTTTGGTACATAAATAAATTTCCCTTGGATGTTTTGGTGATCATTATCCAACATGATAAGGCGAGCGTGATATCGTGTGACAATGTTATTACGACTAGAGTAAACAACAATATTAAGTACAAAGGATTGTTTGTGTTTTAATAGTGGAATCGTGAAACATAAGGTTCGTGCAACGTGGATGCAGCATATATTTTTTATATACGAGTATTTCTTAGAAGATTTATTGACAATACAAGAATAAATATTCATTTAACATGTACATTATTTTATACCAGGTATTTAGTTATTGCTGAAAATCAATGAGAATATATTGGTAATAAATGGCATTAAGAGAAGTCCTTTAGTTTCCGTCTATAGTTGGTGGATACCCAGGTAACTCTCATAGCTGCTGGACCCCGCCTTCAAGGAAAAAAGGTAAAAAAAAACTCATGGTAATAATATTTCTATGAAGTATGAAAAAGAGCTTTGCAAAAACTTTCACTTATGAATTTTAAAAGGAAATTTTGAATTTAAACTTTGAAAGTTTTTTTTCAGTTTTGTGATATAAAGAGCTATAAAGTTGTAAACTGTAAAAATGGTTAGACTTGATAAATTACTCATTTACGAAAAAGAATTTAAAACTTTAATGTTTGTACCTATAGAAGTATTTTAAGTAAGCAAACATAAATACCTACGTATAAATATTTGAATTCACTCCACGATGGTTGCAAAACGATCTCTACGGGGGAAAAATTGAGTTTTTTTTTTTTTTTAAGTAGAAAGTTTAGCGGACTAACTCATTTCCAATAAGTTTGCTGATTTAAGCTTTAAAAGTTTTCATTCAATATGAGAAAACGCAAAAATAAAGTAGAGTTACATTCTGTATCGTATGAGCATTAAAATTATCTCGGGTTCAGAAACCAAAATGTATGAACTATGTGGGAGGTGTTTTACTATGGCAACCACAAGCTGTCTACTAAAGTATCTCATACTACATACTACCTGATAAGATAAAGTAACACCTCTGTGTAGGTTCTCATAAGATAGGTACCCACTGATAAGAAAGACCATGGTCTTGCAAAAGTTATTCACAGTTATTCATGTTTTTGAGGCAAGATTTTGGGACCTGCTTGCTTTTACCATGTTATTCGTTGCTATGAGGTACCTACTTATTTCTTGTCATTTCCTATTCGTATTTGCCGTTTGTTAATAATACATGAAGTTTTATTATTAAGGTATTATTATACTAAACAGCAATAACTATAAAATAAATTAGAATCTACGTATTCTCCTCTCGAACTAAACCGAGAAAGTAAAGAATGAATTTATTTCACGCACAGTCACAAGTTTAGTGTGCTCTAAATTATGTTTGACTGAATTTCAAAATATTTAAATTGTCTGGCAGAGGTTTAACCCTTGATCAATGCTCATCCCGTGTAAAATATCAAGCCGGTCTTGGTACTAAATCTAGTGGCGTACAGAGAAGTGAACATTAGGACTCCAAAGGTGAAAATGTCACTTTGGATAAAATGGATGAATCACAAGTTCTCAATTTCTCATCTGAGCTTAAGATTAGTCAAGTGACATAGCATACCGCGTCAGTTACCTCAATATGTTCAATTTATCATTCTATTCCGTGCTTCCCGTAATCCTGTGCCACACACCACTGCTTATGCTTATATCCTTATGTACATAATTACCTATATCCCAATTCTAGTTATGGTATACCTTCAAAAATCTTTGTCTATAGGGGGCCATCACTACATGAGGTCCCCATTTGACATGAAATTGATTATATACGAAAGGTACCACGTTTTCTAAAATTTACAACAAAAATATCAAATGATCGCTGGTATCTCTGGTATATAATACTTATAGTCCCGGAATAAAAACACAGAAACACTGCACGCAGGGAAAAAATTCAACGTCAAGGAGTAGGTATTGAAAAAAAAAAAAATATGCGTCCAAATTGGGTTTTGTACCAAATCTTTCGCGTCTAAAATTAATCCTTCTGTAAGTAATTGTGATTAATTCAATTCCAAGGCTACCAGGGACAGTAGTCCGACATGGATGTTAAACAACAAAAAGGTCGTCTAGAATAATAGTCTCGCGGCGCTTCTGTAAGTAATTGTGATTAATTCAATTCCAAGGCTACCAGGGACAGTAGTCCGACATGGATGTTAAACAACAAAAAGGTCGTCTAAAATAATAGAGTCTCGCGGCTAAATGAGGGTCTTCAAATTCGAACAGATACCTAAGACAAAACCGGTGGCTAAATGCGATGCGATGGTTGAATGTTTCACTCAACCAAATAATTTGATTCATACTGGTTGCGAGATCGTACAACAGCGATAGAAAGTCTTGTGATAAAAATTATGATATTCACACCAGATTTTTACTTTTTTAATTAATTTTTCATCATATTTCTAGAAAGAAATCTGAGACTGAAGAATATTTGGAGGAACAAGATATAATGATAGTAATAATAATGATGATGAGCATAAATATTCAAAGCCTGACGACGCGACGGTCGTCAGTAGAATTCCATTATAATATGAAAGAGCAGGTCTGTGTTATTCTTTCTATAATATGTTCTGCAGCTAGCGGCGATTTTGTTTGGAAAAAAAAGTACTCAGCTCAGTTAAATATAACTACAGGATGAGTACCAAGTCCCACCCAGGTGCTGTTCTATAGAATCAGTGCAAATTATACAACTATTTGCTGAGATACGAATATTTTATTCTGACCTATCTGATGCTATCTATAATGTAAGATTTGGCAAAACTAATGCAGCATGTGTGAGATGTGTCTATTTAACGTGACAGCGATCAGATATTCGCTCCTGTTCGAGGTTTTTCGTTCTTTACTCAAGTTTTTACAACCACTTGTTGCGAATTTTATTCCGTCATCTTTCTTCCCACCATATCTTGCAATTCATATACCCATGTCTTGAACTTTCGTGTTACTGAGGGTTTTAAAAAGATTGAGGTTTTGTGTTACACTTTAGAATGATTTTGAATACCTATCGACTTTGGGGCCAAACAATCGACCCCAAAGGAAAGCCGATGAGTAAATTAGAGCATTGTAGACAACATCAACTTGTCCAAAAACTAATTTTAAAGAAGAAGAAGAAGAAGAAGAAGAAGAAGAAGAAGAAGAAGAAGAAAGTGGAATGTTCGTGTTTTGATCGTAACTTAGAAATATTTTTCCTCTCTCTCTACTGACCCATCTCCTACTTTGTCTTCAGTTGGGATAGCTAAAAAAAAAAAAAAAAAAAAAAAAATCAGCTTCGGATAGAAAAGGCCAATAAGTTTGTCTTTATTATGAAATGCTTTGACACTTGAGACGTTTCCGAAATTTATGCATGAAACGTTCGAAAATGCCGACTGCCAAAATTTATGAGATAGATAGTGACGCCTTTCTACTCTTGTGTTGTCATAACAGCATGATATGCTTGCAATGCAAAGATATGAGAGAATCTCAATTTGATATTCATACCAATATTAAGCAGGTAGTTATGTTTATATTGATACAAAAGTTACTTTCAGTGACTACGGTACAATTTGTTTGCGGTTACCCTAAAAACTGGACCATTTTTCACGGACCACATAATTTCCTATCTTAGGGTAGAATTTATAGTGGTGAAAAAACACTCAAGTGTGCATTTGAATTGCGATTTAACAGGACAATTGCTCACTGAAATGGAAGTGGAACACTCGGGTGTTTATCACCTCTTACATGAGTAAGGCCTTGGGTGGTTCAAACCTTATAATAGGAAGTGCTCCTCATTGCTGAAACCTTGATCACCCCACCCTGTACATCTTATATTCAATTTATTAAAATTTTATAATTCTAATAAGTAGGAATCACGCTTTGAATTTTCTTCAGAACATTGGTTACGTACAATGTTTTTCTTTTTTTAAACTTAATAAAGAGGGGATGAACCGTCGTTTAAAAAGCACAGGGAGAGAAATGGGGAGGGGGTGATGAGCTTTAATCTATGTTACCCTAATAAAGTAAGAGAGAAAAATCTCTGCTACAGTATTAATATAATGAAAAAGAAAAATATTTTTGACATACTTCACATTCGCATGCTGAAGATTAGGACGGGGGTTGTACATAATACATGAAAGCCTCGGGCCGAAAACAGATCTGAACAAAAGTGCTCAATTTATGAAATGAGGATTCTTCTTATTATATCCATTTCATGGTGGATGGAGGAGTGTAAGTAAGCTATGCTGTGCATGTGTGAATAGAAATGTGGGGGTTGTCTCTTCAAGTACTTCAGCCCAAACAGTAATAGACAGAAGAAAAAAAGAATGAATTGGAAAATAGACTCCCCCAAGTTCGTTTGATCTCTCTTAACATCATGTGACGTTTGAAACTTTGAACATTTTTCAAAGGATGCTGACCGTCTTTTGGTAAATTTACTTCCAATATTGAGATGAGAGGTAAAATATTATATCATGTTTTCCTGACCCCAATAAACGTTTTATTTATTTTAAAGTTGCCCTGTGGGTATGCAACAGAGTAACTACGAAATGAAGGCGAATCCCTTGTCCTGCAAATGCACTTTACGAGCTTCGAGCTATTTCTACAAAATGGGAAGCTCCCATTCATGTTTACCTATCCTACAACGTGTATTTTTTATTTATTTATTTTTCAGCTTTTTTTTAAAAACACAAGTCGGGTTCGTTACGATTATATTTAATTCTATATGGTTACCATTAACAGTGTATTAAGGCATATTAAGATGAAACCATAAGAAAACATAATTAGAGAAAGCTATACGATGAAAGCAAATAAAATTCAAGGAACTGGAAGTAAGTACCGACGTATGGCATATACCTACGTTCGCATACTTCCCTACTTTGTTTACTTAGATTTAACTTTTTTCATTTTATATAATACCTGCTTTTCTTTCTTTTTCAAACTTTCCGTGCCAATTTGATTTGACGTCGAGCCTTTCACTACCAGGGAGAGAGTAAAGGTCAAAGGTTTCCAGGTTCAAATCCTCACCGAGAAAGAAAAGTTATAAATAGTCGCTATTCCGTTACCAATCACGAGGCGCTGCTGCTTTCTGACCCTCAAATACTAAATTTGAATTTTTAGGAGTACCTACCTACTCTCAACAACTTGCTGCAATAATGGTGAAAATTGTGAACTGATAGGAAATAGTTCAGAATCATTCAACTCTCTATTGCAAGATTCAAATTTCAGTGTTCCAATTGGGTCAGTTTCAAAGTTTTACTCTGTTCTTGCGTTACCTCTTACTTTGTTCATCGAGAAAATATCTTGCTCCTGAGGTATGTCAATATTTGATTTTCATGTAGGTAGTTTTTCATTTAAGTCAGACGACGTGGGTTTGGAAAAATATTCAAGTATTCTCCGGTTGTACCATGTTGACTATGCATCCTGACTATAGAAAAACATCCTTTTTTATTATTATTTATTTCTTTTTTTTCCGAAATAATATGAAGAATACAAATCATACACTTTCCTGGGGAAGAATGGCAGAGTAAGTACAATATGTACGTTTTTTCTTCTTCCTATGCTTCATTTTTCTTCTGATGCATCATCTTCTTCTTTTTCTTCTTCTTGCCTTTTCCCATTTTTATACTCGTATATGTGGGGTCGGCGTTTCCCTCCTTCATTTTCTGCCTTTCCACAACCTTCTGTTTGCAGTTTCTTCCTTCCTCCGTAAGATATTCCTCTTCCTCACCTCTTCTTCTTAATTCTGGATTTCCTCTTTCCTCCTACCTATTTTCACAGTTCCTCTTATAAAAATAAATAAAAAGATTATATTATATTTTATTGTATTATAGTATATTATATTATATTTAATATACACTCTCTCTCCTTTCACACTCTATTTTATCAACACGTACACTGTGCTTACTTTGTAGTTATCTTACGTAGTTTGCCTGTGTATCTTTGACGTCCCTGTAGTTGCCTTCTTACATCTTCAAATATTCAAACAGTCTGGTCACTAATAAACTCTAATTTCCCAAAACCTAAAACATAGGTACATGTCTACATTCCACATACCCTCTGGTGGAAAGTGATGAGTTTTTTTCTTTCTGGTTTTTTCCCTTTTTTACCACCCTAGAGGCTATGAAGAGTATAATATTGCTGTTTATATCAAAATTAATCAAAATAAAGAAGTAATTATTATTAAGTAAATTATTATCTTATTTTGAAGATGTCTGAACATTATAAAATTTACATATTCGTTTTTCATTATAATATTATTCAGCGAGATAGACTCATAAAATACCAAGCCTCCAGCAAGCAACCGACTTGTGTGTTTTGAAAATTATAATTATCTTGCGTACGAACCGCCAAAATGAAAGCAGGACAATGAAAAGAGGAAAACGAAAATCCGTAATTTAATAACCAAAGAAAAATGTTAGAAAAAGTTCTGATTTTATTTCTATCATTCTTCACGGTTCAGACAAATTTTAATTTGCCCACCTGACCTATGGTTAGGTAGAATAGCGTGTTGAGATCTATGCCCGAAGCTCCGGCCAGGGTCTGTTTCTTTCCTACCTTGTCGCTCTAGGCAGACCATCTCATGTTGCCCCTCAATGAAATGTCCACAACAGGTTGGCCACCCTGTAGGTAACAGTGTCTATACTTTGCCCCTTCGCCTTGGTAGAACTGCCCTGTCTGTAGCACTCCTACCAATGCGATGGGTAATTGTCACGCTACTGGGAATTACCTAGAAATAATTTAATTTTCCTATTGTTTTAGTATTTTTTCTTCTTCTTTCCTCGACTTATTGAATACTGCATTTATAATAAAAGAACTGAGTTTCGCATAATTCAAGTTAGAAGCCACCGCTTTATATTCTTATCGACTTGCGGAATTTATTTGCCTCTTTCATATAAAATTCTTCAACCCCCAATGTTGTTTAAAAAGACAATTTCACGCATGAGTTTATGTGATGATCATGTTAGTAGGATAGTAAGAATATTTTGATCATTAAATAATCTCACTGGATCCTAGAATCATTAAATTAACTCAACCGTGAAAGCATCTCATTGTGTTAAGCAACAATGTGTTTGGTTCTTTCTTATATGGGTGACATTTTTTCCAAGAAATAGCAGCGTATATCTATTGATTGGCAGTAGGTCAGTGAGACAAATTTGACCCATAACTTCTGTAAGTAATTGTGATTAATTCAATTCCAAGGCTACCAGGGACAGTAGTCCGACATGGATGTTAAACAACAAAAAGGTCGTCTAAAATAATAGAGTCTCGCGGCTAAATGAGGGTCTTCAAATTCGAACAGATACCTAAGACAAAACCGGTGGCTAAATGCGATGCGATGGTTGAATGTTTCACTCAACCAAATAATTTGATTCATACTGGTTGCGAGATCGTACAACAGCGATAGAAAGTCTTGTGATAAAAATTATGATATTCACACCAGATTTTTACTTTTTTAATTAATTTTTCATCATATTTCTAGAAAGAAATCTGAGACTGAAGAATATTTGGAGGAACAAGATATAATGATAGTAATAATAATGATGATGAGCATAAATATTCAAAGCCTGACGACGCGACGGTCGTCAGTAGAATTCCATTATAATATGAAAGAGCAGGTCTGTGTTATTCTTTCTATAATATGTTCTGCAGCTAGCGGCGATTTTGTTTGGAAAAAAAAGTACTCAGCTCAGTTAAATATAACTACAGGATGAGTACCAAGTCCCACCCAGGTGCTGTTCTATAGAATCAGTGCAAATTATACAACTATTTGCTGAGATACGAATATTTTATTCTGACCTATCTGATGCTATCTATAATGTAAGATTTGGCAAAACTAATGCAGCATGTGTGAGATGTGTCTATTTAACGTGACAGCGATCAGATATTCGATATTTGACTCAGTTGATTGACAAACCAATTTTTAAGAATTTTTTATCTCAATATTTCCTCGTAAATCTCTAGTTTTTTTTTCTTTTTTAGTGAACACCTACTCGTATACAGATATTCGATATTTGACTCAGTTGATTGACAAACCAATTTTTAAGAATTTTTTATCTCAATATTTCCTCGTAAATCTCTAGTTTTTCTTTTTTAGTAAACACCTACTCGTATAAGTATAGACCTATAACTGATATTTATTAAACCAGATTATTTGTGATCAAGACAAAAAGACAGACACTTTTCGTCATTATGTTGAAACAGTAGCATCAACTGTGACTGTGACGTTCTGTATATTTCCTCAATCCATCACAGGAACGTCATGCGTCATGTGGTGGAAATCCTCTGTTTTGAACACGCAGCACGCAGACTACCTGAAAAATATAAAAACACATTTAGATAAGTGGTTGTTATTATATCCATCAAGAAAACTATAATCCATTGATGACCTATCTCCAGACTTAGACTAAGGAACGGATATACCAAAATAATAATAAATAAAAGGATCAATTTTTATTATGAAAGATAGAGAGAGGTATGTAACCCCGTGGATACAGACATAGTCAATCAATGTACCTATCGCATTCTTCTCTAATTTATCACCCACAAAACCCTCATCATAAGAAATGTCATGATAGAAAGCTTTTATAATAATTTTCAGTTTAGAAGATCAAGGGGCTTCAAACTATCATTTGTAACGACCAGCGCATCGTACCGACATAGGTTAATTACTTTTCTTAACTAATCTGGTTGTTTTGTGTTCAAAGTTAGTAAACCAGTCGGTCCATTATCTTATCCAGAAAGACTGACTGCTCGTCAAGTTGTCATAGACTGTGGACAGTCTGGACTAAGTAAAATCATGTTTGCAACTCCTTGTCGATGCAATGTCAGAGTAATACTTTCCATGCATGAAGCTCAGCCAAAACTAAAATGAAGAGTTTTTGGTGGATAAGTAAATCCATTTTGATCGGGCTGGATCTCTTCATAAAAGTGATATTAACTTAGTATAGGTATTACCTCAATATCAAGGCCTGAACTTGACTAGTTTTTACTTTTTTGTATGCTTGTGGTCAGTCGCAGAACGATAAACTTTTGTTCGGTTTTATGATCAAAACGCGGCTTTGACCGTTCAGTGAAATCTCCAAATATTTCCAAGGATTGACTATATGATTTGCCTACTATATTATTTACGATTATACTCGCTAACAATAAGAGATATAAATAAAAAATGTCAGAAACGAGTAGTAGCCCCCCATAAACCTGCCTCAAAACATCTGATTACAATATTAAATTTTGAAAATATAATTTGAAACAATGGCTTCATTCGGATTTAAAGTTTCAAATTATATTTTATAATGTTGTTTGACATTGTACCTACCCGAAAATAATGCATTTAATATTACATTATTTTGAGAAAATGAAAATTTGTAATATTAAATTTTTACATTGCTCGGACTGTCGGCAATTCCCCATAAGAGGCCATTGAACAATTTTAAAAACTCCTAAATCCATAGTAGTCAGGATGTATCATACACCATTGATAAGAATAGATTTATTGTAAATAAAATCCACGAAGACTATACTATACGTATAGAATACTTTTAGAAGTATAATGACCAGGACAAACACTATCGCAACGCTGGATCGCCACAGAAAATGTATTCACATAAATTTATATCTTAAAAAAATATTAGATAGGTACCTTTAATTTTGGTCTCACACTAAACATGTTAAAGATGCAGAAAATACATAATGCATATGGTAAAGTGCAAAGTGGTGTATAATCTAAAAGGTTTAACAAAACAAGTCGCATGAAAGAATGTTATTAATATAAAAAAAAAAAAAAATATCTGGTGTGAACATCACACGACTTCCTACTATCCTTATTGAACCTCATAATTAAGAAATGTCTCTTGATAAAATCTCTGGCCTTTGTTTGTCTCTTAAGAGGATAAGAGTGTACTTTACGTATTCAAAGTCACTAATTTTTTATCTTTATCACTCTGGTCTGAAGTCTAAAGCCGTTAGCAGTTAGCAAGTCTGGGTTACAATACGTCAACACGAAGAGACGGGTCAAAGATAAGTCATTGACCCTCGGGCTAATATGTCTTCAAACTTCTTAAAGAAGAAGAAAAAAAAAGGTAAAAAAAAAATTGTCAACCATTTCGCTACTTGAGGAAGCAAATATTGGCTTCAGATAAAATTCGCTGTCCAACTTTAATTTTCTTGATTCCGAAAGTTTCTGAAAGTTTAGAGTCTGCCATTTTCCCCCAAGTTATATCTTAGAAAAAGTACCTTTGTATAAAGTTTTGAAGAATTAAATAAAATAAATAATATAAATAAAAATCTTATCTCGAGATAAACTTTCATATTCTCGAATGAATAAATCTAAATCTAATGGTTGAGGTTGTTTTCACGTAAGAAGTGAGGGAGGCGCCTCCACTACTTGTTACCTATTCAGTAGTAATTATTATCAATAGTGACGTGGATGTGGAAGTTTTGCTTGCAGCGGTTTACAATTTTCATCAGCGGTTTCAGATCTAACTATTCTAGATTCTACTCGTGTGTCTAATATGAACTAGGTCTGGAAATTTATTCAGAATAATATGATGTTGATTTGCCGGAACTTTGTTTCTTTAAATCCTCAATCCTCACCAACGCAGCGCAACGTTACCTAGGAACCTGGGTATGCTGGAACTTTTTCAATCTCTGCTGATATTGTGTGTATCAAAGTGTATTCAGGTATTCAAGGTGCTACTTTTGTTGTGCCTACGAACAAATTTCTGCGATTACCATGTTGATTTGCCGGAACTTTGTTTCTTTAAATCCTCAATCCTCACCAACGCAGCGCAACGTTACCTAGGAACCTGGGTATGCTGGAACGTTTTCAATCTCTGCTGATATTGTGTGTATCAAAGTGTATTCAGGTATTCAAGGTTCTACTTTTGTTGTGCCTACGAACAAATTTCTGCGATTACCGTTTGGTCAAAAGGGATGTTTTGATCAAAAACTCGATTTTGAAAATAAGGTCCGAAAACAATACTTTCTAAACCATTAGGATAATGGAAAATAAAAAGGACATGATAATATTCTCTTTCTCTCTCACTCGTAAGTTGATAGATAATATAATGCTTAAGATAAAATCTCCTAACCTATTGTCGTATTAAATAGAAGTTCAGGCTCGTCTCTAGGGATAAAGCGGGAGAAAAAAAATTAATGAGTCTTTTCTTCCATGTGATCCCTAATATTACACAGAACTATACCCTGTACCCTCCCATACACCTTCCCTACTTTGCTATCATTTTATCTGAGACCGCAAGCATTATATTATGTTATTCTGTTTCTGTTTTATTCTTCCATTTCTACCTTTCTTAGTTGGCTCTGGCTGTCCCATCTCCTTCTCTTCGGTTTTAATTTTATCTTTATTTTACACTTTTTTACTTTCTATTATTTCCTTTTCATTTTTATCAATATTGTCCTCAGTTAATCTCGTTCCTTTTTTCGGTGTGTAAACATCTTTTATTGCGTCCCCTCCCGCCCATCAGTGCTTGGGTTTCTACCAAATCTAGATGAATATTCTTTAGTTCTTTTGAACCATCGTTTTCATTTTAAATTGAAGAATCTTTTATATTACTTTCAGCTGTCTTGTCAATATCAGGTGTGTCAATGTAAAATGAAAACCATGGATTAAGAAGAACTAAAAAATGTTTATGCAATTTACTTTAAAAACCAAATTTTACGCTTATCTCCCATACTTTGTGGTTTGATCGAAGCTCATGACAGATTTTGGTCTATTTTTTTTTTCCTTTTTCAAAAGAATTTTATGTTTAGAAGATAAATAATACCTATATCCTTTATTTCATTTATCTCCTTCTCTGCCTCCTCCTCCTCTTCCTCCTCCTCCTCCTCCTCCTCCTCCTCGTCTACGCTGAAAAGCTTCATTCCATTCTATACTCGTATTATGATAAATGATTACCATTTCAATAATTTCTTTCACTTTTGTTTCATTTTATAAAACATTTTGAAATTTTAAAAATAAATAAATGGTATATTAATTGAGAGTAAATAGCAGAGCAGATAGGTACTCGCACACTCATGTGATATGGTGAGGAGAGGGTATACATATTATTTATGTTGTGTATGAGGTACGTAAATAGGTAATGTTGGTATGTCTACCAAATTTTAGTGCAGAATTACAAGTAGGTAAAAAAAGTGAATTTCAACAAAAAAGGCTGCTGTTGGGTTGTGAATATTTCAGAAAAATGTATTAATATTTTATGAGAAATTCGTTTTTAATTTAATTTAATATTGTGTTCTATTTCTGCTTTTATTACATTCCTAAAGCAAAAGCAGCCTCCCGTAATACATTCATGAAAATACGTTTCATGGATATTTTTTTATAATTACGTTTTGAAGATTACTTCTGCCTCTCATAACGTAGTTGCTTTTTGATTGATTCTGCGGCTCTTTAACTGCTGAGGTCACATTAGGATTTACCCATCTTTTACTAGGATCATCAGTTCCCAATATTCTCTTTGCTCCAAAGTAAAATAATCTTAACAAACTCCTGTTCGAGGTTTTTCGTTCTTTACTCAAGTTTTTACAACCACTTGTTGCGAATTTTATTCCGTCATCTTTCTTCCCACCATATCCTGCAATTCATATACCCATGTCTTGAACTTTCGTGTTACTGAGGGTTTTAAAAAGATTGAGGTTTTGTGTTACTATTTAGAACGATTTTGAATACCTATCGACTTTGGGGCAAAGAAGAGAGAGAGAGAGCTTTCTATGGTCTCTTTTTTATACATAAATATATATTTTTTAATATATTTTACCCCTCTGTACCTTTCTCTCTTTCTCCTTCTCTTTCTCTCTCTCTTGCACGCGCGCACTACATGTGTAGTAGTTGGTTGAGAGAAGGAGGGTTAGAGCGAGATAGAGACGAGGGCGGTTCGGGGGGCTTATTTTTGATAGTATGCATAAATAACATAAATTTAATGTGAAAATAAATTTTCGATAGGTACTCGTATGTCGAGGATCGTACTACATGCTACTTGAGCCATATTAATGGGCCAATGCAGGCAGTAGACGCGTCATTATGGTGGAATATAATGTCTACTTCATACTTGTGTAACAGAATGTAATATCAGCTGTAAGGGGTACCCACTTCTGTTGAAGAGAGGCCGGGGATGAAATATTGAATGAGAAGTGGAGGAGGTGATGGAAAGCAAAAAAAGTATGCCTTTGCCAATACTGCACTTCATACTTGTGTAACAGAATGTAATATCAGCTGTAAGGGGTACCCACTTCTGTTGAAGAGAGGCCGGGGATGAAATATTGAATGACAAGTGGAGGAGGTGATGGAAAGCAAAAAAAGTATGCCCTTGCCAGTATTGTGCCTTTCTAAACAACGTTTGTAATCCGGAAGTCCCCAATTTGATTCTCGGTAGAATCGATGTTATTTCATCTGTTTAAATCCCGGTAGATTCAACGTTGATTTCCCGGTAGGATCGAAGTTAGTATGGCTGTTTAAATCGCGGCAGAGTTGGAGTTACTGTGGCTGTTTAATTCTCGGAAAATTAAAGTTGGGCTGATGACCACCATTGACGGATTCCTCTAGAATCGCTGCATTCAATCGACCCCAAAGGAAAGCCGATGAGTAAATTAGAGCATTGTAGACAACATCAACTTGTCCAAAAACTAATTTTAAAGAAGAAGAAAAAAGTGGAACGTTCGTGTTTTGATCGTAACTTAGAAATATTTTTCCTCTCTCTCTGCTGACCCGTCTCCTACTTTGTCTTCGGCTGGGATAGCTTTTACATTCCGTTGAGATGAGTAATATTTCATGTATAATAAGAAAACAATGTCTTCATTTGACTTATAAATTCACGCGATGTTATTGCAGAGTTGACTAGATTCATATACCCACTTCTCCTGAGGACATCATGGGAATAGTTCCACGTGAATCCATTTCCATAGTAATAACTCGAATGAAGCCATTATTGTCCTATGATATCTGAGCCGTCTGCCTTGGTGGAGTGGTACACTAGCTAAACGGACAATCTTGGGTTCAATCCCGGCTGAGGCACTGATATTTGTATTTATAATAATTATACAAATATATGTAAACCGCCGTTTTGCATATTGCCTTATGGTCAGTCAGCTAATTTTCGCACTCCTTATGGCCAATCAGTTGAATTTTGTGTAATCAGTTTTTTTAGGTATACCCAATATTGATCACATTGTAATACTAGAGTACCAGAAGAGAGTTACGACTGCTAGATGACAGCTCCTCTTGAGACATTAACCTCATCTAGTGGTTACCCACCTTCCACTAGGGATTCTATTATTATAGTAGATAGCTATTTATTCTTGCGTTATAATTTTGTTCCAAATAATTCCTCAATATCCTGTACCTGTACCTAATAATTTGAGTACCATCTCTCTTATCATGTCAAAATATTCCACCGTCTAATAAACCACTGTTGTGACCAGGAATAATACGAAATAGGCTCCAACTTCCGGTGTAGACCTTGCAATATATTGCGTGTCCCATTCAACTAGGTTAAGAAGAAGATAAAATGGGACCAAGCATCTCAGATTTCAGGTTCCACTTGAGCAGTGAAAACAATAGCGTCTTATTGAAATGTTGGTAAAAAGAGAAAGGAAATCTCAGCTAAGTATAGCTTGCAAGAATGACTATAATGCACCTAGAACTATAGTATGATGACGCTAATCTGGTCACGAAACGTTAACGAAATCACAGAAACATGCTTGCGATTGAAAGTGGAATTTACAACCTCAATATTGCCATGGTACTCTATCCAATATTAAATGTTAATAAACAATAATTAAGTATGTAAATTCACTTCTGTGAACGACCCCTGCAATGGAAAAGAGGGAGAGATAGAACATTGAAGTTTTATTATCAACAATTTCACATTTTTCCTCAGTTTTCTCTCTTTTTTTTCGTAAGTATCGACTTTATCACGTGACACAACTTTGTGTTACCTACGTGATATTGTGTAAGGAAATCTATTGTGAACATCACACAGCTCACTATCACCTTTATTGAATTTTGTATTTGCAAAATGGAATTATTTTCCCGATAAAGTTAGTATATCCTCTTTACAGCACTCCATTTGAAAGCGTAGATAGGTATTTGGTAGATGCCAGAAATGATGGGTAAAATTCTACGAAATTAAAACGAGAAGGTTTTTGAAAGATTTAATAACTAGGAAAATTAATTGTCGATTGGCTACATTTTATCTCCACCGTGGCCATAATTTTCGTAACGGATTGCGGGTATGCCACCAAATTACGAACATAGTACTGAACAGAATAGAATCACCACACTCTTGGTCAACATTATCTGGAAGTTGAATTTACTCTAAATTTGCTGCGTAGGTAAGTACCTACATAGCATTCAGCATTTGAAGCAAGTAAAATTTACGGCTCTCTGAATCGCAAGAAATGATCACTTGAGATGTATGAAATTTGCAAGGGATGAAAGTAGGTACTCACAGGTATTTCTGCTTTTGAAATGGGAACAAATCAGTGGAAGTTTAATAACATGTCACAAGTTTATGTCACGTGAGAAACCCACACCATTTTGTCATGTTTCAAATACATATAAAATAACGGGAATTTCCAATAAAATATCCAGTTCAAAAAGTTGTATCGGAAACAATACTTTCTATGTAACCTCAAAGTTTAATAACATGTCACAAGTTTATGTCACGTGAGAAACCCACACCATTTTGTCATGTTTCAAATACATATAAAATAACGGGAATTCCCAATAAAATATCCAGTTCAAAAAGTTGTATCGGAAACAATACTTTCTATGTAACCTCGGGGTAATAGTAAGTAAAAAATAATGTTCTTATTTTTCCAAGGAAAAAATTCTTTTCCACCCTCTCTCAGGTGTGACTAAAATATTGTTATGTTCCAAACACTATAGCTTCTATACATTTCTTTTGTTTCAACTTATTTATTTTTACTTGACTGCTCTTAAATTTGTAACCAATACAACACGCCGAGTAAACTTAAATATACTTTGGTGTCACCTGTTGTTACAAATTGAATAACTCTGATTTCGTAGCAGAATGGAGCAGTTTGACATTTTCGTGACAATCGACGTTGATTTCCTCTCGCCCCTTCTTCTTTTTTAGGAAAAATATATTAGGTTTGACGTAAATACATTTTTCCTTAAAATAAAGAGCAGAGTGAGGCACAACTGACAGAATTTTAGGCTCATCACTATAACCTAACTAGAACAATACAATGAACTTCTGTTTTTGTTCCTAAACTTTTACTTGTTAATACCGCCGCTCCGCCACTGTTTTGTATTCACTTGGAATTTTAGTAGCTGTTTAGTAAATGCCCAAAACTCGAGTCCTGTTTGTTCTACTTCTACTCCATCCTGTATTATTTTACCTGTATTTTTATTCATTGGTACCTAATCAATAATGTGTTCATGGAACTACTCTCAATAAAACATTCCATATGAGTATTTGCACAAATCAAATCCATTTCATATTACCTACTCATTTTTGGCTTACGAATAAAATTAGCTAGGTACTTTCGTATTATTATTTCTACCTCAGCTTAATATTAATTTGTATTACTAAGCATGATTTATGATTTTCCCGAGGACAGAGTCTGCCGTTTTCCAACAAAATCACCCAGCACTGAAAAAAAAAATCTAACCAAAGGTATAAATTTACATTTGAATAGGAAAAAATCATTTCTACTCCTTTTTCCTTTTTTTTTTATTTTAAATAATGATGTTGAAACAATTATTTTCAATCACGTAATTTTACTAGCAGTTTTTTTTTCTATGCAGATTTCCCCATAAATTTATTTATGCAACCTTTTCGTGCATTGTTGATTAAGATTTGCCAGATATGCACAGGAAAATATAATGTAATTCTAGTACAAATAAATCAAGTGAAAAAAATTAAAATACAAATGTTATTTTATAAACATGTAAATTGAAAACTATGTCACCGCATGGATCTTGCATTTTAAAACTGAATTAATATACCTACTGCATGTGCAAAGTGAATTATTTCACTAATTCTAGTACAAATAAATCAAGTGAAAAAAATTAAAATACAAATGTTATTTTATAAACATGTAAATTGAAAACTATGTCACCGCATTCATCTTGCATTTTAAAACTGAATTAATATACCTACTGCATGTGCAAAGTGAATTATTTCAAAGCGAAAACACCACCCTGATTTAATTTTTTAAAAATTCAAAAATTTTCATTAGAAATGAAAAATTGAAGAGAAACAGTAAAAGTTTTCAAGATGATGAAAATTTGAAAATACTTGAAATTTGGTATGTAGTTCACAAATGTGACAAGGATGCAACACAAAACGTTTGTTTAAAATAGGTGCTGCGGTTGGCGGTATTTTTATTGCTTTTTGGCGGGTTTCCAACACCACCCTGATTTAATTTTTTAAAAATTCAAAAATTTTCATTAGAAATGAAAAATTGAAGAGAAACAGTAAAAGTTTTCAAGATGTTAAATGAAAATTTGAAAATATCTTCTTCTGAGATATTGTAAATGTTACAACAGAACACCCAAATAAGCACCATTCAATAGGATAAGGAAAGTCATGTGATGTTCACACCAGATTTTTGTGATTTGAGGAGTGTTTTCCCTCTACAGAAGAATCCCGTCGGGAGCTGGGCTATTGGTCTTAGGGCAAAGTTACGACTGGGGTTGGGGATTGTTTTTCGGTGTGTAAATCTCATTTTCATGTTTTCTTTACAGGGTGCTTAGAGTAGAGAATTACCGCGGTCTTCCCCTCTGCATCGGGAGCTGGGCTATTGGTCTTAGGGCAAAGTTACGACTGGGGTTGGGGATTGTTTTTCGGTGTGTAAATCTCATTTTCATGTTTTCCTTACAGGGTGCTTAGAGTAGAGAATTACCGCGGTCTTCCCCTCTGCTTCAAAACTTTTCATAATTATAATACCTACTAATGAAGCTCCTATTTCCTCTTGGGCTCCAATTTTTTTTCGCCTCGTCAGAATTTGATAATTTTATTTTATCTACAAACTTTTGAGCACGTTTACTTTTAGTGGTGAATGTGAAATCCAACACAGTCAGTTTATTCAAAGAGGGAGTCTCAATTACCTCAATTATTTAGGAGTTAGGACTGTGGGTTCGACTCTCTCTGCTGTTTTTTGTGCTCACATCTTGCCAGCACTGAAAAAAAAAATCTAACCAAAGGTATAAATTTACATTTGAATAGGAAAAAATCATTTCTACTCCTTTTTCCTATATTATGTACTTCCAAAAACACTTCGCGTAAAAACATAACGACTTGAGTAGTGTTTAACCAGAAAGCTTTGAGTAGAATAAAATATGAAGAGTGAAAATCGGGTTTTCTCCCAAATCGTAAGAATGTTAAATATTCTCTTTTCTTAACAAAAAATATTTTTAATAACACCACTCTTTATTGGAAAATAACCAATGGGCGAGGTTAATGGTCATATTTTCCAACATCTAACCCTTTAAGATCTATTATTATTGGGGTCATATATCAAAAAAAGTTCTTTTGATATTTTAATCCATCGTTTCCGCTTTAAATTGAAGCGTGTGTTCTCGCATCTTTGTATGGAAGTGTACGGAAACATACATTTTTATGCCCCAATTTTCCATCTATTTTTTTTACTATTGCTTTTCCCATCTTATTTAATGGCCGAACAAGAATACGAAAGAATATTTGCAAAATATCTAAAGGTTGAGTGGAAAAGGTGTTTACATGGGAGATTGTGGAAATGCAAAATACCTAAACATCATTTTGACGATTGTGATTCTAATTGTGATTCACACCTTTTCACATTTTTGGTCAAAGTGAAGGAAAGTCCTTCATTATATCATTGACACGTTTGACCATGACTCACAAGTCACTAGGTGTAGGATCAATTCCGTCTGGCCAAGAAGATATCTCTGTGTTTGTCATAATTCATTAAAACCTCATAGATATTACAATATAAATTGTCTTCTTAAAATCTTCTTCTTCTTATCTGTAAAATCTTCTTAAAATATTCCTCGAATTCAGAATCCTTTCTAATATGCTTATTTTGTAACATATTTTAGGGCATATATCACTATTCAAACTTTTCCTGACACAAACAATACACTATCAGTTCTTAAGTTTCAAGCCAAGTTCTCAGAAGATCTCCCATCTACTTAAGGAAGCTATTACATATTTTTCTTACTCTGTAATTAAATAAAATATGGTTGGCTAATTTTCCTTTCAATAGTAACACTTAAGTTTTGTAGGTACGTACCTATTACACGCCCAAAAACTCTTTGTAATAAAAAGTTCCCCGCCAAGTGTTTTTGCTAGAAATAGAAATTAAGACTCTGTCTGATTTATTCCTTTTACTTAGGTGTTACTTCAAAATTCCTTTTCCACTAATTAGTATTCATCTCATTCACTTATTGGGCACCTTTCAGACTCTCAAGTATCAGAAAGTAAAATACCAAGTAGTATAAAATATAGGACTAACGTTATAAACTAGCCTGGTATTCCTTTGTAATGCTAATATATACCTATCCCCAACTGGATGTTGGTCCTCAAATAAATTTGTATGTTTCTATGAGTTGAGCCTGAAATTAAGTGGAATTACAAGTGGTATGACAGAAATTTGGAACTTGACCCTCTAGTAAGTACTTTCGTGTAGTTATTGTAGGACAACGTTTGTAATCCGGAAGTCCCCAATTTGATTCTCGGTAGAATCGATGTTATTTCATCTGTTTAAATCCCGGTAGATTCAACGTTAATTTCCCGGTAGGATCGAAGTTAGTTTGGCTGTTTAAATCGCGGCAGAGTTGGAGTTACTGTGGCTGTTTAATTCTCGGAAAATTAAAGTTGGGCTGATGACCACCATTGACGGATTCCTCTAGAATCGCTGCATTTGGAGTCCGGGTTACACTCTATATCTCTTGAAGGCTGTTCTTATTGAGTAGCTAATAAATTCCATGCCTCGGCTGGGATCGAACCCACGCCCTCCTGTTTACCAGGCGAGCGTCTTGACCACTACGCTACCGAGGCAGGACATTTGGAGTCCGGGTTACACTCTATATCTCTTGAAGGCTGTTCTTATTGAGTAGCTAATTATTATGTCTACTTGTGTATGTAATAGTGACCAGTAGCGGGAAAAAAAGGAAGTGGTATAAGTGGTAGAAAAATAACCTCCATCACCTGGTGGTCATCACAATGGGTTAGTACGCAGGAAGTCCGCGTTTAATTCCCGGCGGAGTCAAAGTTTTCTCGACTTTGTGCTTGGAATTCAGAATGCTTTTAGTCTCGTGAGGACAATTGAGTATCTACTTTCAAGTATCAGAAAGTAAAATACCAAGTAGTATAAAATATAGGACTAACGTTATAAACTAGCCTGGTATTCCTTTGTAATGCTAATATGATTCCCCACCTGGATGTTGGTCCTCAAATAAATTTGTATGTTTCTATGAGTTGAGCCTGAAATTAAGTGGAATAACAAGTGGTATGACAGAAATTTGGAACTTGACCCTCTAATAAGTACTTTCGTGTAGTTATTGTAGATAAAGGTTAACGGGCCAGAACCTCGTCAATTCGTTAGATGAGTTCCGTGGATGTACCAAGAAGCGCGCCGACCGGCCATCGAAGGGGTTATTATTAAATGATATACCACCTATACCTCTCTGAGAAGTCTCAAAGTTCCAACTAATGGTATGGGAACATAGAATCTAGAAATTGAAAATCCAAATACATAAGAGATAAGTAAGAATTTCTTTACCGTAGCTTTCTAAATATGATTATGATGAGACTGACTTGATTAGTCATCCTGAGTACCGAGTCATCATTCATGCTTGTCCCTCATTATTGAAAGCCATAAACATAATTTATTGGAGCAAAGCTATGATTGAGGCAATGTTAAAGTTGTTTTTACCCCTGTCCCTTCTTGATTAATCCTGTAATACCCTAATCAATTGGGCCCGGTGTACGATGGTTTCTCTTCGAAAGGAGATAACAAACTAACGCACACATAGCTGAAAATGACAGGAAATAGTATTCACGTAGCAGTGGAGATGACTGCACATTATCCACCGAGCAATACTTTGGCAGAAGCTTGAAAACAAAGTAAAACTTGTGTAGAAGAAAATTTCACATTTAAATTCAACGTACAAAATACATTACCCCGACGAAAATTACACCATATTTCTGTATTAGAATGGAGTTTTCATCGGACAAATGTCAACAGCGATGCATATTGCATAAGAATGTTGTTACAGAATTGTCATATTCCACAATAACTCATCTTTCTTCTCTCACTTCTGTCCCGAATATTACAAGGCGTAGAGGAAAAACTATAAAATATTCATGTTTGCCTTATTTTTTAAGGACATTCTAAAAACAAATAAAAAAACATAGGGTTATATTTTATGCAATATACAACTGCCCCCCCCTCCCTCTCTCTCTCTCTCTCTCTCTCTCTCTCTCTCTCTCTCTCTCTCTCTCTATCTCTTATGCTTATGTCGAGCTTTGTCCACATTCCGGCTCAACAAGAAAATTGAGTAAAATTTTGCCAAAAAAAAAGGGGGGGGGGTCTTTTTTCCTCCAAGTAGTGATGGATGGGTGTCTTTTTTTACTACATAAAAGAAACATGTCCGTACTGACGCGGTATGGAAAAAATAAACAAGAGGGCCTTGCTAAAACGAAAATGTGAGATTGACGGATTTAAACGCCGTTTGTTCTCAAATGTTCCAAGAAGATTTATAAAGGACAATAGTTAGTTTTAAATTACCATAAATTTATTCCTAAAAAAAAGCTGGAAAATAACCATCTTGGGGAAACTTTAGAAGAATTTAATTTTCCTCGATTCATCTTAAATATTTGTGATGTAATGTAAGCTCTTGCTTTTTTTCTTCAGCGTATTATAGCGTAGAGAAAGTAGCTCAGTTGGTTAATGCTCCGGAAAATTGTTGGATCACGGGAAAGTATTTAGAAGAATTTAATTTTCCTCGATTCATCTTAAATATTTGTGATGTAATGTAAGCTCTTGCTTTTTTTCTTCAGCGTATTATAGCGAAGAGAAAGTAGCTCAGTTGGTTAATGCTCCGGAAAATTGTTGGATCACGGGAAAGTTACTTTTGTTGGGGCTTGAAAATGGATGAAAAGTACAAATTCGATGCTGCGCTGAAAAGTTACCCTATCCTGATTTTACGAACAACTCAAACTTTTGAAAGATCATTCTTTTTTATTATTTTTGTTTTCCTTTTTTTAGTTTCGACGAATCCTAACAGACAATTACTCCTTACTTACTTCTTACTCAAATACACTTACTGTAGATCGAATTCAAAAGAGAGAGAGTTACCTATATAGCTATATACGTATGATTTGCTGATATAATCTAACTTTCTCTGAACTAATTTTCTCCGTGGTGTAAAGGCCGCCTGGTAGTTTAAAAGATTTATTGATGTGTTAAGCAATAAAAGCTATTTTTACAAAATACATAATATAGTGGATACTAGCACAGTATACTTGTTAATACCGCCGCTCCGCCACTGTTTTGTATTCACTTGGAATTTTAGTAGCTGTTTAGTAAATGCCCAAAACTCGAGTCCTGCTGAATTGTCCTGTTTGTTCTACTTCTACTCCATCCTGTATTATTTTACCTGTATTTTCCTTTTTTTCTTTTTTTTCAACATGTTGATTTTCTCCCTATCATTTTTGCAAAGCAGCGAGTTATATTTATTACATGGGTATGATTCGCTTTCCTTATCAACCCTACTCCTTTCCCTGCATCTTAAACTTACCATTTTAATAACTTTTTACATAGTAATGAGTCACAATGTGCAGCTGATTCAAGACTGAGTCAGAGCTTCGAAACCAATTTGTAATATTTGTATCCTTAATCCATGCCCTGAACTTTTCCAATTTGTAACTCTACCCTCAAAATAAACGTTTCTTCAGTTTATCCGTTCTAACGTAAAATCGTTTGGACATGGATTTTTTAACCAAGTTTATTTATTGATCTCACAATGTGCAGCTGATTCAAGACTGAGTCAGAGCTTCGAAACCAATTTGTAATATTTGTATCCTTAATCCATGCCCTGAACTTTTCTAATTTGTAACTCTACCCTCAAAATAAACGTTTCTTTAGTTTATCCGTTCTAACGTAAAATCGTTTGGACATGGATTTTTTAACCAAGTTTATTGATCATTCTAGTTCTAGTAAATTTGTAAGTAAACGCCATCGCCCGCCAGTAATTCATGAGAAGATTCGTTAGTTCTATACGAGTTAGTATTTTGCCATGATTCATTTTTTTTCCACTTTTTCAAATTTTAGTTTCCGAAATCTAGTCAAAATATCTTCTTTAATTCGTAACCGTAAACGCCATCGCCCGCCAGTAATTCATGAGAAGATTCGTTAGTTCTATACGAGTTAGTATTTTGCCATGATTCATTTTTTTTCCACTCTTTCAAATTTTAGTTTCCGAAATCTAGTCAAAATATCTTCTTTAATTCGTAACCATTTCTGCTTGAACGAGGGTTTGTAGCTCCTGCAAATGTCTCAACCCTATATCGACGGTTCCATTTAGCATTCAGTATTATTTGCTGATATAATCTAACTTTCTCTGAACTAATTTTCTCCGTGGTGTAAAGGCCGCCTGGTAGTTTAAAAGATTTATTGATGTGTTGAGCAATAAAAGCTATTTTTACAAAATACATAATATAGTGGGTACTAGCACAGTATGTTTCTCTTCATTTGTCTATAATTAATCGCAATTTATTCAGAATTCATGTTCGATAGGTTTTGTAATCTGTCAGACTTGACTTAGTGCCACTTTCCAGGAATATTCCTACTCTGAGAAATGGTTGCTGTCGTGTGGTAGCTTCCAGAGATGGGATTCAAAGAGAAAAGTCATTGTGTTGGTAACTATCAGCTCAGCCACTGAGAATATGTATGTTAAAGTTCACTTCCCGTATTCAACAGAATCTAAGAACATAAAACGTGTTCTTGGAATAATTTTCCAATATTGAAGGGATTTAACCGTAGACGAAGTAAGGTGGAAACACTGATGATAGAACATACCATATTACTACGAAATCGGGAAAATAAAATGGAATTGGAATTTTTAACCTGGGACAAATTTAACGGGGTGTAATATCTTGTGTTAGTGTTGGTTAACAAGTATCCCATATGTTAGTATACTATAGTATTCCAATTCTCAGAATTGGAATTTTTAACCTGGGACAAATTTAACGGGGTGTAATATCTTGTGTTAGTGTTGGTTAACAAGTATCCCATATGTTAGTATACCTACTATAGTATTCCAATACTCAATAGAAAGGTTTTCCTCAGAAACTTCTCGAGTGGTTTGGAATATTTGGGCTTGAGAAGAAACGACTGATCTTGTGCACAAAACCTACAGCTCCGTTCAGCACAATGTACGTATTGTGGATCCTATATCGAACATCGGACCGCATATGTCAAGAGGAAAGAATAAAACAATTTTTTACAAAGAAGACTAGATAAACTAATCTAAACTTATACCCACGAGTCCAGAGTATAAAAAGTGATTAAAAAAACTCAAAATAATCCTACGCACCAAGATTGCTCTGGAAGAAAACATCCAATAAAGTAAGCGCTCATTTCTAAATGCCTTATGGTGTTTTTAAATTGTTTTAGGGTTAAAAATTTCAGGTCTATGGGTAATTTCAGGGGTAAAGGTAATTTATAGTACAGAGAACTATGGTATTTAGGATCATTACTATCGGTATTAACACGGTTTACACGGTACATGTGAGGGACCAAGTAATTATTTCCACTGCTCGTAGCCCCATGGACCTTATTGAAAGGTGAATATTGGTCTGGGTTCTTTGTTAAATGCATAAGACACTCCAGGCTATAGAGATATGGAGAGGTGAATTTAGAATCCCTAATTTAACAAAAGATGTCTTGGCATGGCCATTGAATGAAAGTCTGTCGAGACTGGGAACATCTTGTTGGCTCTTGGTTTATACCGCGTGCTTATCCACCTCAACACTTCTTCTTTGCCTTTTCTCGTTCCAACAGGCAGACAGGCTGTTCCCTCAGTGTCTTACCTCGTCTGTAAAATGCACATTAGTGGGGTAGATTAGTAGCCTTTACCTATAAACGGTGAAGTCCATTGAATGGACTGAAAAGTATTAGAGAGGAGGAAAGTCAATTAGTCAGGAGAAATAGAAATTAAGACTCTGTCTGATTTATTCCTTTTACTTAGGTGTTACTTCAAAATTCCTTTTCCACTAATTAGTATTCATCTCATCCACTTATTAGGCACCTTTCAAACTTCTAAATTTCACCCCTAAGTCTACAATTTCGTATTGACTTTATATTGGTCTACTTTTGGAGGATTTTACCGAGCGTCCTTCGACATGAATCTATGGACCTAGGGGTTGGTTCTGTTAACCGTCCATCTTTTACAAAGGTTTCTGAAAATTTCCCATTGATTCTCGAGAATATAGGAAAATTCACAACCAAGGTTTAACAAGAAAAGCTGTTTGTGCCAACGAGAGTTGAGATTACATGTTGGACTAACTAAGACTTGGCAGGAAACTTTGTACTACAGAGTATTCTGAAAATTTCCCATTGATTCTCGAGAATATAGGAAAATTCACAACCAAGGTTTAACAAGAAAAGCTGTTTGTGCCAACGAGAGTTAAGATTACATGTTGGACTAACTAAGACTTGGCAGGAAACTTTGTACTACAGAGTGTGGCAACTTTCTACATTTTCTAACAAAGTAACTAAGAGTACTAAGACGTAAACCGTTAGAAAGTAGGAACTGTAACGTAATAACCTAAGCTAACGTTCCTTCTACCTCCTGCTTCCTTCCTAACTCTAAATTAGTTGGGACATCATACCCACGAGAGAAAAAAGCTCTCTTAGTTTTTGTGCACCAAATTCGTAGTAGTAATTTCCAAGTAATACGAGAGCTCGCTTATATTTGTAAATATAAGGTACATCTACAATCTACATGCATACCTATTTGTATTAAATAATGGAAATCCTCTGATGAGGGAATGGGGGGGGGGGTTTGTTTGTAAATAAGCAAGGGGAAATGTTGCCAATTGTGATAGTTTTTCCGACTCCTCTGAATTAGCATTGTGCGAAATTCGGCATCATTGCAATCCGTTCGTTCTTTCAACAATAGCTTCTGGTCCTCGTGAAGCTCGTAACATAAGAATGAAAATAATTGTATTCAGAAATTTTTAGATTAAAAAAAAAGAATTCCTGTGTAGCGCTCCGCCCGCCAAGTTAAAGTAAATGGAGCGTTGCCTTAAGAGATATTTTACTCCACGTCATAAAGTGGGGGTTTTAAGACCGGAATGGGACGATAGTTTTATATTTTGATGCAATCTGTTTCAAATGAAACCACACCTGTGCTCACTATAAAACCGTACTTATTTCGTGTGAAAGGTTTCTTCATTGACATTTTGTACAATGTGAACTAGCCAGTGATTAAAGTCTGAAATGATACCTATCTATTTACGTAGACTATCAAACAGTATATTTGGAAATAGTAGTACCCTATATACTGCTTTATAAAGACTGTCGAAGTTAGATAATGATAGTATGAAGTCCCATTAGCTCAACAGTTTAATATAGCACCACTTTATTGGATTCCAACTGCCTTTGGAAATGGCTGTAAAAGGCTAGTAAACTTCATGGGACAATGAGTATTTATTATTTCATAAGAACTTTACGGCTTCAATTAAACTTTCAAAGTAGGACAACTAGTGTCATTACAAGGGTAATAAAAAGTCGTGTGGTATTCACACGAGACTTGGTCCTGAATGTTATCTCAGAAAATTTAAGCATTATGTAAACTTTTCTCTCGTTTCAGAGATTAAATTGCTCCAACTTTTTTAATTCTCAGAATTTTTCAATGATTCAAAACTTATTAGAAAGCTCATTTTTTACCCTTTTGATTAAATTTAACATATTACCTGAACCTTTTTTGCCCTCTAAAAATATGCAGGGTTCCGTCAACTCGTAAGGAGATTTTGAGGAACTTGAAATGGCACTCTTTATCATTTTGACTATGCAAAATGTTCGTATGACAACGAGAGGGGTGTTGAATGTTTCATTTTAGTTAACGATCTCCCCCTTAGTCATTTGATCCCTGACATTCTCTGCGGGGTACCCTGTACGCGTATAATACAAAATTTAATTTGTTTTACTCCATGTTTCATAGTTTTTATTAAGTTAGTACGTAAAATGTGGTGTGGAGTACAGGAGTACATCTCGCTAGAAAGGTAGCATATTATATCCAGCACATGTTCCCAGTATGACTTGAGAGAGTGATTGCTAGAAAGCGGGGAGTAGATCTCACGCCTCACGCTCCTATGCTATGAGCTATGAGTGAGGCTGAGGACTAAGGATGTGGGTAGTGGCGGGTATATTATGGCGATGTATAATAAGCTTGAACACAAAACATGTAACCGTGTAACGTGTTGAGGAGTTGAGCATCAGCAGGGAGAGCAGAGAACGTCAAGAGCAGAATAACACACAACACAGACACAGGAAACATTGCAACATCCCTATCATGTATCTTCTCATTCAGACTTTTTCTTTCACTCTATCTTCACTTTTTGCAAATTTTATCTTGCTCTTTTTATGATGTTAAGGCATGAAAATAATATGAGAACATTCTAAACTGGTGAACGGCATTAACAGTAGATGAGATTTTTTTTACATTCAAATCGGTCACGGGAACGTGGGTAAAAAAGTCTCCTGAAAAAAAAAGGCATGTTTTACGAAGTCTTCTCCTCTTCCTTGATGACGGGTAGAAACTAGAAATACAGTGGCAGAAAAGCACGTTGCTAAGGGGTGCGCGAACCTCTGCATATAAGCGGGGGAAAGTCAGGAAAGGGTGTTTCGATAAGCAGTAAAGCAGGGTTGTAGGAAAATACTTGACATGAACCAAAAAAGATTCCTCAAGTACTTACCTATTTGTAGAGAAGAAAGCTTATTTAATACTCCCCGGAAAGAACTATAAATCCCTTCCCTTTACTCTAAGCACTTGCGAAAGTCTAAAAAAGGTTTTGTAAGTAGGTACCTTATCACATTTAAGCAGCCGAGGACATGTTACTATCTTTTCTATCTCATCATATGACCATGCCTCATACCGTTGACAATTTGGAAGTGATAATTAATATTAATATTCAAAGACCCTTGATTGATATTGTGGTTAACCGCCACCACCATATTCCCGTCAAAAGTGACAATTTTACGGTCCCATGAAATTATTCTGGGTGAGCCCGCAGTATATGTAGATAGGTACCTAACTAAATGAACAAGTTTAAACTTTCTGTATACCTAGTTCTCTCAACTAGAGACTTGGCGAGAATCTTGGTACGTTACGAAGATGTTTTTGATGGGGATTTCTACATGAAGAGTTATTATTCGCATTACAATGCTAATGTGAATAATATTTTAATAATAATTATAATAACAATTTCCGGAAATGTCGCGCTGCAAAATACCATGTTATCAAAACTAATTTCTCTTCAAGTTGTAAGTCATTTTGTACTACCTAGTGCCCTCCCTCGAACAGTAGTGTATAGTGTTGTTAACGCGGTAGACTTCGGATGTGAAGTTTGGTGGTTCGAGTCCAAGTCAATGGATCCGCGATGTAATTATTTCAACACTCCTAATTTTAACGCAATTTCATGCAGCCTATTTGTCTTCTCACCGAAGCCGATGACAATGAAATTGAAAAAATGATACCAATTACAAAAATTAACCGCCCAAAGTCAGGTCAAAGTCCGGCCCTGGTGAACGCGGGAAAGTAAAAAAAAAAACCTGGAGTTTGAAGTCTGCAGTGATGTCTGTAATATCTCTGTAGCTCTGAATTCAAGTGTAAAATAAAATTCTCGAAAAGAGAGAAGAGGAAAAATATAAAATTATAAAAAACAATATTTTATATCTCCTTACTTTACGCTATGTTCCTATTTAAGTTCATATACGTGCAGGAATAGGAACTAGGAACATCACTGAGAAAAGTTATAGAAACACAAGTAAGGAGAAAATGAGCTCGCTGAGGAAATTCGAGATCAAATATTAATGATTTGCTTCTGCCGGGAATCGAACCATAGACTTTTTAATCGCGTTTATTGTAAATCATATATCAGGTTTCAAAGAATGCAAGTGCGATAGAATTGGTGATATGAAGTGCATTCAAATATTAATGATTTGCTTCTGCCGGGAATCGAACCATAGACTTTTTAATCGCGTTTATTGTAAATCATATATCAGGTTTCAAAGACTGCAAGTGCGATAGAATTGGTGATATGAAGTGCATGGTAGGTACTCTTCATGTAGATATGCTGGCTCATCATAAGAATATCATCAGAAAGCAGAAGTTTGGACTGAAACATGAGTGCAATTTTCATCTAACACTTGGAATGGAACGGAGGACCTTTTAATGGCAAGCAAGCTCATTTCCACCAGACCAACCATATCCACTACAAGAACTAATTCTGATGAACTATTTTATTGACTGTTATTAAATATTTTAGTCGCAAAAAACTTCTTGGTTGATCCGAAGAGCTTTGGTTGTTTTTTTTAATACATGGAGTATTTTTATGGCTTGAAACACTTTATTACTTCGCAATCGGACGTTTAATATGTTTAGTGATATATTATGTACTTCCAAAAACACTTCGCGTAAAAACATAACGACTTGAGTAGTGTTTAACCAGAAAGCTTTGAGTAGAATAAAATATCATACATATAACTTTCTTCTTATCGTAGGATTCGTAAAGAAGTAATCGAGATTCCACATGAAAGTACATATTGAAAAATTGAATTACCTACGACTGTGCTCACTCTAGCGTGTTCGCTTACCGTGCATTTTAAATGTCCTTTGATGTTTTCCGAAATTACCGAATTTTCCAGACTAAACATTGATTCTGAATGCTTGTCAAGTCATCAAATATTTAACAATCGGTTACAGATCAAGTGACATCAGGTCCTGTATATTGCCCCATAAAACTGAAAGAACTCAGAGGAGAGTAGGAGACATCCTAGTTTTCAGAATATGACATTCCAAAAGTTGAATATCGTTATATTCTCGAAAACTTCGCCTCCCGAAATTCCAAAAATGTCAATTACTTGCCATGGTTGATTCAATTAGTTTTCAATTCAATTAGGAAGATAAGGAATATGGGGCTCGAAAATGCCGACAGACGGGAGCCAAAATTTTCCCTTATAAAAATATTTCAGTGGGAATCCGAGAATTTTTTCTTCTTTCCTTACTCGGGATTAAATCGAAACAATACTTTGAAAAGAAATAAATTTGTCACTTTTAATAAATGTTTTGTTGACTAAATAAAGCCATAGGAAAGACAGAATTGACATAAACCAATTACACAAATAATACAGGTGAATTGTGTGTATAGGACATGAAGCTTTATGTTTAAGACCAGGGTGTTAACTTACAGGGTGTAAGACAAGGATTTCTGGTTCGATTCCCCACTGGGACAGAAATAGATAAATAATAATCGAGATAACCAAGAAATTGACTAAATAGTACTTTTGTGATGAGAGAACACTAAAAATGGGAAGCAGAGAGGAGAGTAGGAGACATCCTAGTTTTCAGAATATGACATTCCAAAAGTTGAATATCGTTATATTCTCGAAAACTTCGCCTCCCGAAATTCCAAAAATGTCAATTACTTGCCATGGTTGATTCAATTAGTTCTCAATTCAATTAGGAAGATAAGGAACATGGGGCTCGAAAATGCCGACAGACGGGGGCCAAAATTTTCCCTTATAAAAATATTTCAGTGGGAATCCGAGAATTTTTTCTTCTTTCCTTACTCGGGATTAAATCGAAACAATACTTTGAAAAGAAATAAATTTGTCACTTTTAATAAATGTTTTGTTGACTAAATAAAGCCATAGGAAAGACAGAATTGACATAAACCAATTACACAAATAATACAGGTGAATTGTGTGTATAGGACATGAAGCTTTATGTTTAAGACCAGGGTGTTAACTTACAGGGTGTAAGACAAGGATTTCTGGTTCGATCCCCCACTGGGACAGAAATAAATAATAATCGAGATAACCAAGAAATTGACTAAATAGTACTTTTGTGATGAGAGAACACTAAAAATGGGAAGCAGGTATGGAACTATGGAAAATTTGGCTAAATTAGACGGTCATTATCTTGCTAGGTAAATGAAAATTTACTGAACAAATACAGAGATCTGTGTCTCAGAAAATAGCTCTGAGAAACAGAGCTCCGTTTTCCTCTTGCAATGGGAACCTAAATAATTCATCTCCATTCTACAAAACTCGTTTTAATATGCAATAGAATACCACCCTAAAAAAGCTCAATGGTCCAATTAAACTTTTGTATATCCCATTAGGCGACACGTTTTAGCCTTTTAAAACGGCATTTCCTTTTTTCCTCTTTCTATTTACAAATCCAGTACTATACCTACCTACCTACTACAATGAATTCTAAATCACACAAAAAAAAAGTTGACTCGTATTTTGCTATGTGAGTATTTGGTCAACCCGACCTTCAAAACTCCAGGTATTTGAAAAGTTATTACCTGGACATTCCCATTAGGCGACACGTTTTAGCCTTTTAAAACGGCATTTCCTTTTTTCCTCTTTCTATTTACAAATCCAGTACTATACCTACCTACTACAATGAATTCTAAATCACACAAAAAAAAAAGTTGACTCGTATTTTGCTATGTGAGTATTTGGTCAACCCGACTTTCAAAACTCCAGGTATTTGAAAAGTTATTACCTGGACACCATTTATTTCACTAGATTACCCAGTCTTTTTTCCCTGTCACAGTTTCGTCGTTTATTATCATACGATAATAATCAGAGAATAATTTTCGATGGTGTAAAGTGTTTGTTAGCATGTGTATGAGGGATGTGAGGAAACATGTAGGGGAAGTAGACAAGTCAGAGTCAAGGCATTTCCACTTGAAATAATACTATGTTTCAGCAGAAATAACGACCCACACTTCTTGATGTTCCTAATTAATTTGGAAGGTCTGAAGTCCTGAGGTATGGTTTCACTCATTACTTGAAATGCGGGAAGTATATTCATTTCAATATTCAGCTGCAGGGGCATCCATTTTCCTCATGCTGAGGCTAACCATCTAAGATGGATTAAAGTCGGCTTAGATAACATAGACTTCAAATGTTTAGAATCCCTAATTTAACAAAAGATGTCTTGGCATGGCCATTGAATGAAAGTCTGTCGAGACTGGGAACATCTTGTTGGCTCTTGGCTTATACCGCGTGCTTATCCACCTCAACACTTCTTCTTTGCCTTTTCTCGTTCCAACAGGCAGAACAGGCTGTTCCCTCAGTGGCTTACCTCGTCTGTAAAATGTACATTAGTGGGGTAGAGTAGTAGCCTTTACCTATAAACGGTGAAGTCCATTGAATGGACTGAAAAGTAGAGAGGAGAAAAGTCAATTAGTCAGGACAAAATCCACCCCGGGCGGGAATCGAACCCGCGGCCTAGCGCTTACAAGGCAGACGCACTACCAACTAAGCTAACTAGGCTGGCGAACTAATTTCAAGTATGCTAAAATTTCATTTTATTTTATTACGAAGAACGATACAATTTTTGGACATTCAAATTAAAAGTAATGTTATATTAGTTTCGTATTACAAAGGAAATAATAAGCACGTTAGGAAAAAATAATGCTTCTTCCAGTCTAGTGCTTTGCTGCTTTGTTTACACAAACGTGGCCTAAGGAAATAATAAGCACGTTAGGAAAAAATAATGCTTCTTCCAGTCTAGTGCTTTGCTGCTTTGTTTACACAAACGTGGCAAAAAAAAACAAAGTGAAAAGTTGTAAGATATTTTAAAACAAAATGAACAAAGGTTGGGTGAAATTATACGTAAACAAA
>NW_007378363.1:116248-120505 GCF_000475195.1 Diaphorina citri | reverse complement strand
TTCATTCTCTGATAGTATGCTCATGTAAATTTTCAATATCATCATTGTAGATATGATATATGTAATAATGATATCTATAGGTTTGGATTTTAAGGCAGTGTGGCTGCCGCGCGACTACGCTCTTATTGTGCGAGAGGGCTTATCCCGATTAAATTTTAAAGGGTTATCCTAAATTTTAAAGGGTTATCCTAAATTTTAAAGGGTTATCCTAAATTTTAAAGGGTTAACCTAAATTTTAAAGGGTTAACCTAAATTTTAAAGGGTTAACCTAAATTTTAAAGGGTTAACCTAAATTTTAAAGGGTTAACCTAAATTTTAAAGGGTTAACCTAAATTTTAAAGGGTTAACCTAAATTTTAAAGGGTTAACCTAAATTTTAAAGGGTTAACCTAAATTTTAAAGGGTTATCCTAAATTTTAAAGGGTTAAAGGTAAAGTTGAGCAATCATTTCAAATTGTAAGCTTTGTAGGAACGTTCCTTGTTGCTTTGGCGAAATAAATTCCCAGGAAGTTGAGTGCACCTCGTTTTGGCCACCTGCCCATACCGAGGCATTCATCCAGATACCAGCCAAGCCTGACGCTGCTTAACCTCGTTTTGGCCACCTGCCCATACCGAGGCATTCATCCAGATACCAGCCAAGCCTGACGCTGCTTATCTTCAGTGTTTGTCAGAAAATCAAGGTTTGCAACTTCAAACCAGTAAACCTCTGTAGATATTGTATTTATTTTTTTCTTTAAATATGTCTAATGATTTCGTGCGAAACTTTGCATTAAATTTGTACACGAATTCATTTGTATATCCCCGCAGAAATTATGCCTTTTAGGATTTCAATTTAAATTCTATAGATCTCTGTCTTCTCATAAACCTATTTTTAAAAAGGTTTGCAACTTCAAACCAGTAAACCTCTGTAGATATTGTATTTATTTTTTTCTTTAAATATGTCTAATAATTTCGTGCGAAACTTTTCATTAAATTTGTACACGAATTCATTTTTATATCCCCGCAGAAATGATGCCTTTTAGGATTTCAATTTAAATTCTATATAGATCTCTGTCTTCTCATAAACCTATTTTTAAATCAAAGATCTGAATGGAAAGTTTTTGTAAAATATTGAATGAAAATAGAGGTGACTAAATTATTTTATCTTGTGATATTTTTTTGTTTATTTTTTGGAATATAGGTATGTTTTATTATTTTTGTTAAGACGTTTGATGTAAAGACAATGTAACCGAGGTCCCGAAATCAAAGAGAGGACAGGATAGGAGAAAGCCAGCCGTTCCGAGAACGAAAATTATCTGTTTAGGGTAAAATCCGCCCCAGGTGGGATTCGAACCCGCGACGGGATTCCACGCTAACTAGACCGACCTAATATGACTTTGGTTCAGGTTCACAAGTTGAGTTGGATTTTATTTACTCAAAAGAAAAGTTACTTTATCATGGACACTCGTTGCTATCTTGAAAGCCCAGAAGAGGTTAGGTAGTAGAACAACAACGAGCTGAAAACGACAACCATGAACTATGAACAAAGTGTTCTAAAATTAGGGATTTTTAATGTTTTAACGTTTTTGTGACAAATTCGGTATATATTTTTTATTTTATTGTAAGATCTGTGTAACGTTTCGTTTTCGTATCCTTCGGTCTTCGCGTGTTCTTCCGTCTTTTTTTCTGTGTACTATTACTGTCTACCGCGGCTGTTCTACTACCTAACCTCTTCTGGGCTTTCAAGATAGCAACGAGTGTCCATGATAAAGTAAGTCTAATTAATGTATTGACCGTTGCAATGAACTCTCAAGAATACGTAAGATTCAAAAGAAAAGAATATACCTTGTTTATCCTGTAGGTCCAAGGTCTTATGTTGACATTTTATGGGATGAATTTTTGTTACACAACTGAGGTGAATGTAAAATTACCATTTGCAAAAAAGTAGGCAAAAACTGCCAATTAGTTTTCATATTATTCAACAGCTAGGTAATTATATTATGTCAATAGGGAAAAATCGTATAATGTTGACTGACGTCTTGCCGACAAAAAAAATATCAAACTTTCAATGTCTTCAACTGAGGTGAATGTAAAATTACCATTTGCAAAAAAGTAGGCAAAAACTGCCAATTAGTTTTCATATTATTCAACAGCTAGGTAATTTTATTATGTCAATAGGGAAAAATCGTATAATGTTGACTGACGTCTTACCGACAAAAAAATTATCAAACTTTCAATGTCTTATCGGTAAAAAATGTTCTGTAATTACAATTATCAAGATATTACTCAATGTTACTTTTGATCAAATATTCTGACATTTACCCCAAAACAATTTTTTTTTTTTTTTTTTTTTTTTTTTGGCATTGGTTCGACCATACAGCCAGAGTGGATGTGTTTTTTAAAATGACTATTTAATATAGCTTTTCATACTATATAATTATATCACTTTTAACGAATAGATGGAATAGATGACCATAGGTTTTATCTGTTAGTAAAATGGTTTTGAATGTTACTTTTGATCAAATATTCTGACATTTGAGTGGAATGTAGCTAGGCGCGGTTAATGCTTGAGGCGTTCTCTACCACCTAACCCCAACCTTTATGGTAAACGGGTTAATCTGTGCTACAGAAAATATTCAGTGTTGTGATTTTATCAGAATTATCTGTATCACCAGAAATGTTTAAGTTTACAATTTAACCACAGGTAAATACATTTCTTCTTGTCCATATTAGGATAGAAGTAACAAAATCTATTATCAATCTCCATTTTTTTTATATATAATAATTTTTACATTATTATCCCCCAAATTGAAGTTAATTTTCTAGACTAGAAATCAGTCTAAAATTAACTGATTGTAAAATAATTTCAGATAGAAAGAGGGTCAGATCTTTATCTTAAAAAAAAATCCCCAAGAAATCCGAGATTATTTGTCGTGAGAAAACCCCAAAGAAAGATCAGGAAAAATCCCTAAAAAATATTTCTGTTCGGGAAAAAATCCCCTATGTTTCCCCTCTTCAAAGGGCGCCTTAGGCGTTCTCTACCACCTAACCCTTAGAGCTCCATTATTATGTGGTCAAATTCTCAAATAATTGAGGATAAATTTCCATACCTGGGCTGGGATTGAACCCACGCCCTCCTGTTTACCAGGCGAGCGTCTTGACCACTACGCCACCGAGGCATTTATTTCGACATTTATCATAGGGGATTTGACTTTTGACATCACTGATGTACACCTGCCAATGTTTTTAGTGATGGGAGTTTCTTTATTTCTCATATTAATCTCACCCAGCCTAAGTGGGCGGGCCGGGAAAAACCAGCAGTACACGAGTGTCCAAAGATGGTCATCTATCCGAAAGCTGACCATTTTTAAAGCTAAATTCCCTTTCGGCATGAGCCTTTTTTTTTCTTATTGAATGTCGAATTCAAATTGCATTTTTCAATTTTTATTTCTTTCATCACACATGGCCTTGCTGCCTTAGCGTGTAAATAAATAAATAAAACAAAATCTAAAAAGTAAAAGACAATTTATATTCGACATTTATTTAATAATAATAATGACTCTTGAGTGGAAAGCAACCACTAGGCGAAGTTAACGCCTTAGGTGTTCTCTACCACCTAACCCTTAGAGCTCCGTTATTATGTGGTCAAATTTTCAAATAATTGAGGATAAATTTCCATACCTGGGCTGGGATCGAACCCACGCCCTCCTGTTTACCAGGCGAGCGTCTTGACCACTACGCCACCGAGGCATTTATTTCGACATTTATCATAGGGGATTTGACTTTTGACATCACTGATGTAGACCTGCCAATGTTTTTAGTGATGGGAGTTTATTTCTCATATTAATCTCACCGAGCCTCAGTGGAAAAGCGAGCAGTACACGATTGTCCAAAGATGGTCATCTATCCGAAAGCTGACCATTTTTTAAAGCTGAATTCCCTTTCGGCATGAGCCCTTTTTTTTCTTATTGAATGTCGAATCCAAATTGCATTTTTCAATTTTTATTTCTTTCATAAATATTCTTAATAATTGTTTTCAAAACTACCTCATAGTGGTTGGGTTGGGTGGAAGAGCTCCTTCAGAAGAACCCTGCCACTATATATACATTATAAAATAAGAGTAAAAACTCACCATAATGAAAAAAAAAAAAAAATCCCCATAAAACCATATTTTTTTTCTCAATTCTTAACTAACCCTTCTCGGTCTGAGTGGTCAAACTTCAACCACCCAATCACCAGCCCACAGATTAAACCCTTCCGGTCCAAGCGGTCCAAAATT